>NC_041383.1:748623020-748625331 GCF_002162155.2 Triticum dicoccoides | reverse complement strand
TTTTACCCTAGTTCGGATCAGACCCTTGCAGTTGAAGAAAGAGCCTACTCCTGGTACTGTATATTAGTGATAGGGGTGTGTACAAAGTACACGTGAATACCAGGCATTGTGCGTGTGTGTATACTATCGACGAACTAGCCCCCAAGCTTGTATAACATACTAAGGGCCTAGGGTTACAAATCATATATAGTCGGCTTATCACCAGTGGGGATAGAGTCCTCCGCGACTCTGGTAGCTTCGTCTTGTACACCGAGTCCTCCACATGGGTCTTCGTATAACATGTCTCGGTCCAACCTATATGTGGCATAGGATGGAATCGACCCATGAGTCTTCATGTTGACCCACCACAACTAGAAATGATGTGCCCACCACACCACACACACAATCGGCCACTAAGAAAATAAGCATATGCAATAGTACAACGGTATCTAGCTCACGATACGTCTCCATATTTTGTTGATGACACTGACGGACTTTGCATTTGATGCGTGCTCCGTATTTTGTTAATGACACTTACAGTCATTGTATTTGAAGCGGAAGCATGATATGGTCGCTGGACTTCAGAATAAGCTCATTACGGTCACCACATACATTTTGTCGTGCAAACTAACATGTGGTTGGATGTTAGGAGGACAGTCGCTTCTCGAGCCCACCAAGGTTAAAGTCCCGGTGCTCGCATTTATCTTGTGTTAATTTCAGTATTTTCCGGCGATGCACGTTCAGTGGGAGGAGACGTTCCACTCGACTACGAGGCACCTATGGCGACTTCCTAAAATCTCAAGATCATATATGCTGGCCCACTCTCTCGAAGGTGCTCATAGGGGTAGGGTTCGCGTGTGTGCGCTTATAGCGGTGAGTGCTTTCGCGTATATATGAGCCCTTGCATCTGTACCATGTTAAACAAATACATGTCATGATTATACGGTCACTGGCTCACCCGTACAACTCCGTATTTTGTTGATGACACAATCAATTGACCAGTCAAACGTTCCACGCAGCGCAACTAGTGTTGCACCATCAGGGTGCATAACCGTGGAGCCCACCTGTCAACCCATATATGAATGAAAGAAATGGTAGTTTGAGTCTGTACTGTGTTAATAAAATAGGAGTACATTTTAGGGCGATCATGCATGCGGTCACTGGCTCGCCATACAGCTCCGTAATTTGTTGATAACACGATCAATTGACCAGTCAAACGGTCCACATTCAGCAGCGCACATCACCATAGGGCCCACCCGTCAGCGTGTATATGAAGGACAGTGTCGGTGTACTAGATTAGGGGTACCCTAGTATCCCGAACTTGTGCACGGGCAGTTGCAGCATCCCGCGGCAAGGCTTGCCAGGTGACCGCCAAGGTCCTCCGTGGTTCCTCCGGAGCCGTTCAAGAACAAAGTATTCAATACAAGACCCCGGCAAGAGGAGCTTGCCGGGAAGGCCAACCGAAGGCATTCAAGCTAGGGAGACAAGGCCCCGGCAAGACCAAGGCATCTCAAGAAAACTTGCCGCGACGCGCCACGCGTCCCGGCAAGGCTCGGTGAGCGACAAGCTCCCGGGCCCGACAAAACAATGACCGCGGCAAGGCACTTGCCGCGGCAAGCGGCCACTCCGCACCCGCGCTCCAGCACATCCACCCACGTGTCACCCTGGGGCCCTTCCAGGCGCGCGTGGCGAGAGGCTGTGCAGCCAGGGGTGCACGGTGGCAAGCGGCGCTGACAAGATAGCCATCGTGGCGAGCGATGGCGCCCCTGACGGTCTCTGTTTGCACTGTTTGGGCGACACAGACGGGCATTTAATGCCTTTGTCCCCTGCCGTCAGAGTTAGGTGTGATACACTGTATCTACAGTATAGGTAGTTGTACCTACCGCATCTCTTTTTCCATTTTTGTCCTTTGTCTGTGTTGCCACCTGTCGGTGACCCCTTGAGCATATAAAAGGAGGCCCATGCGCAACGTAGAAGGGGTTCGGCTCATTCGAAAGCCAGAAATACTCTCACGCTCGGTCTGGTAGCTCTCATCGCTCCCGAGCAAGAACTCAATATACACATACATGCAGCAGTAGGAGTATTATCTCTCCGGAGAGCTCCGAAGCTGGGTAAACTGCTCGTGTGCTTCGCCTCGATCTGCTCTTCGTGCGACCTCCGCCCCCCGCCGAACCGAAAGGGGATCGGTCCGCCGGTCCCATAGGTGTTCGTGGATCAGTTTCCCCGACAGACAGAAATGGTAATAAATCAGTGGTCGGTGGGTATTCGAAGTCGTGAGACCTCTGGTTGGCAGTCACCGGCGGTTGGAGGGGGGCGTTCATTGGGCGGTGGG
>NC_041383.1:748604574-748622781 GCF_002162155.2 Triticum dicoccoides | reverse complement strand
GAGGGATGGCCGGTGCGGCGGCGGACCGGCGGTGGGGAGTGGTTTCGGGGAGGGTGGGCCGCCGTGGAGGCGCGGGCCGGCTGCGGGCGGCGGGGGCTGGCGGCTCAGGGGGGTGGAGTTTGATGATAAACCGGAGGCCCTTGATTTCGTATCCAACGGCTGGAAAATCTAATGACCAGAGATGAAAAAGTTAGTCGACTGACGTGTAGCCTCACCCCGCACGTACACATGCACGCACACAAGACACGCACGCATGCAGGCGTGCAACACTGACACTTACACATAACGTACACATGCAGGCATGCAACACTGACACGTACACACACACGCATGCTGGCGTGCAACACTGACACGTACACCTGCACTCACGAACACATGCATGTACGCACCCATGCATGCAACACTGAAACGTACCCTTGCACGCACGCAACACTCGCACGCATGCATGCACACAGCACACGACGCAAGACACACGCTCAACCTATACATGCTTGCACCCTTTGTTAAGGACATGGATTGTTACGGGTATTAATCAATCTTATCTGTGATAAGCAGAACATTGTTGTTTGCAGCGGTCTTTATGAATCACAATGTATCGAACGGGCTATCAACATAGTAGGCTTATCTACATGAATAAGATGACGTGACACTCAATGAACAATCATCGGTTTATGAAATGCCCGTTTCTGACCGCCCTAGCCCACCAAAGGTTCCTCTGCTTTGCGCTGCCTACGTTGGGTCACTGACATGCAGGCCATGCACCCAAAGAGCCCACACGTCAGTGGAAGAATGGTGTGGTGTCCTAGGTCAGAGTCGAGGGCACCACTTGCTGCACGCCCGGTTGAACACGCCTCCATGCCACATTAAAACGCCTCTATGAAACCCGCCCGTGTGGAAGCCGAGAAATCCACTCTGGACACACGTCCGTTCATGACCGGGCCAGCGTTAAACGCAACACCGGCCGAGCTCCTCCCATCCGCCGTCTATTTAATCTCCTATTTAAACTAGGCCAAACGCCGGCCAAGAATCGCACACCTCCGCTGCTCCCCTATCTCCTCCACCATTTTGTACACTCTTACAATGTCTTATGAAGAGTAGTTATTCCGCATCCAAGCCGGCTGGGTAGCCCGCCGGATACGAGCTATGCAGCTCGCTGATCCACCTCCCTCCCCTCGCCCGACGGAGCCAGTTATCGCCCCAAGCCGGCGCGCGCTTCAGCAACTCGCTGCTCCAGGCTAGCTCGACGAGGAGCAGCGCATGGGCATCGTTTCTGTCGTCTACGCCGCCGCCTCGTACCGCGTCTCCCATTTCTGTGGCCGAGACTCCCATGCCGGCAGCCGCGCCATGCAAGCAGCGACAGAAGCCGGGTGCACGAAGAGCGACGAGTCGGTGGCCAGCGCCTCCACGTCCGCCGCCATCATCGAGGAGAAGTAGAACACGAGAGGCTGCCGCCGCTTGGGTCCCATGAAGGCCACCGCGGAGGCGACGCCAGCATACAAAACAGGTGTCTTGCCGGATCCTTTTGTTGTGAGGACCTCCGTCAACCCCGCATGGGCTCCACGGAAGAGGGGAATGTTAGGATGTACTCGAGCCGGTGCCGGCCATGGCAAAGTAGTGGCCGGTGATGAACTCGAACTGGTGCAGGCCACCATCATCTTCGGCACCAGCCAATGATATCAGTTGGGCTGTGGGGAAGCGAGCCGTCCTTTGCGCTGAAGCATATACCTCCGGGGCTCCCGGCAGTCCGGTGATCGTGCTGTCGGACATGAGGAACACAAATCGATCGGCGGGCGACCATTTAGGCCAGGTATTATATACATGTGCTGTCCAGAACTAGCACCGTGTAGTTCATCTGAATGTAATGAAATCCGTCATGTTTGTATGAAAATCCAGTATTTTATATGATTTCCGTCATTGTTTATATGAAATATCCGTTTGTCTACGTGTTTGCGTGAATTTCGTTCAGTTGGATGGCGTAATTTGCGGGTCGCCGGTCGGTCTGCGGGCAGCTCGGGCGGTGTTGTGGGACAAAAAACACAGCTCGTGAGAGCTCATCTCCAACATGCACGCTGGAGAATGCATGACAGCATGAGCACCCGAGCCATTCCTTGTTCATCGGTGGCAAAGGCACCGGTGGACAAAAGGGTCGCCGACATTTTGGCTACCCCGGGCAAGATCCAAACAGCCCCTCCCAACAGATTCAAATCCCTCATTCACCGTGGAATTTTGCCATGTGTTGTTTTCATGGACTAGCAAGATGCCCATGCATTGCACGGAACATCAAGATGCATTTTTTTACAAACTCCCGCGTGCATGCAAGGGATAATTAATGTCCTCCTTTACTAGTACCATGAGGCAAACACCATTAATATTGCATCAATTAGTGTTAGTGGCCTTGTATATCTGCAAATTGTAGAGTAATTTTGATAGTGGCCCCTTGTATATAAAAATGGAGGGAGAAAGATGAGAGATAAGGTTGGGAGGAGTGGGGCGTGGTGGTGACTGGTGGTCGGACTGGGCGGAGGCATGGGGATAGACGGCGCATTATGTCTAGGTTTGTATCTCTGTCACACACACTACGTAGGTGGGGGACGTGCACGAAGAGAAGAGGTGCACGCACGGTGCACCTACTCCCGTCTCTTTCCCAACCACACCCACGTGGGTACACGGTGGAGCTCATTTCTGTATGAAAAAGGCAGCCCACATGGTAATTTGGCACGTGTACTGGTTGTCCACTTGGTGGAGGGAGGATCATCTACCACGGGTGAACAAACAAATTGCGACTTGACATGTTATGTTAAATAAGAGGCAAACCATGTGGGGCCTACCTTAGAGGCAAGGCTCTATACACTAGAGTAATTTTGATGTGTCCCGTCAACTCGCAGAACAAGGAGAAGCTTGCTTAGTACGTCGTCTCCCCTTCCCACGGGCGCGGTGGCTCGCGGGATGAGGTGAAGCTTGCTTACGAGTAGTAGTGGTAGTACTCCTACTACTGTACGCCTTACGCCCACTCCCTCGCCCACGCGCGCGGCGGCTCGCAGCACGAGGAGAAAATTTACTCCCACTAAATTTCCATGAACTTGTACATGCATTGGTTAGTTTCCTCTTGACACTGCTTGCGTCGGGTGATCTAACGCACCTCGAAATCCAACATGTAATGGTACTACTACTAGTATAGTAGAATTGATACTTATCAAATGGAAAAACGAATGTTTTTTAGATGAGCCCTATAAACCCTAGTGGGTGCGTACTACTCCGTAAAAACAGATTTTCCCAAAACTAAGTCGCTCTCTTTCATGAATTCTGTAGTATACTCCTCCGTCGATGCTCCCTTTCATGAATTCTGTAGTTCCTGTCACCGACATGTGGGACATATAGCAACTGGGTCGACGTGTCAAGCACCAAATAACAGTGCAGAACAGCAGGGGAGACGCACCCCACTCGTACCGACCCAGTAGTAGTAATGAGCAATGAGACGTCAAATCACAATGCCGCACCTTCCCAGACGGACGAAGCAACCATTATTTCACACTTTGGTTTGCCGTCATCTCAAACCACGTAGTATTGCTTCTGCCTCAAGAGGGACACGCGCATCGCCTTGGTACATCATGACACATGGGACCGCATGACAGGCCATGCTCCCCCGCCGATCGCTCGGTAAAATCACCTCATTTTTTCTATACTTCCTCTGTATCGGTTTACTACATGGCATGCACGTCTTTCTAGTTTGAGAATTTAACTGGCTATATATGTGATGAACAGACTCCACCCATTTAAAAATGTATACTTTTGTACAGTAGTACTATTGATGGATTGCGCAGTGGAGCAAAAATTGAAATTAAAAAAAGGTGGTACATATAGAGAGCGCTCGTCGCCGAATTATGCATATAGTACTATTAAAAAGCTAGTATGTGCTTAATTGGGGTGCTAAATTCTATTAAAGAAATACTAGTGGTATGTATCATACTGAGGAGTTAAAGTAACGAGAAGAAACATAACATAGTTCTCCTGGGGCTCAGCACAACACACCCCTCAAATTCAACTAAGCACACCTGAAATTAAACTATGCAACTAATCCGATAGACACTGCATTAGAACCACCATGAGCAACGATACTGACACCGTACTCACTCGGAGGAGTCCTCGTCCACGTCCTCGACTTCATCCTTATCCCTCTTCCTCTTGGCCGATACTACTTCTTTGCTTGAACTGCACACTTGGCTCTTGCTCTTCATCCAACCCTTGTAGATATTGAAACAAAGGTAGCCATCCATTGCAGCATAGTGGATGTGGTATATATCTAGTACATTCCGCTGCCATGCATGACGATGAAACGTGTAATGAAGTTTCTCCAGTTTACCGTACGAAGGATGAACCATGGCTCCTGCGAGGGTCAGCATTGTAGGCTGGCCACCGGAGGGCAGCAACCGATTCTTCTGGAGGTCGAAGGGGTTGCCTACAACGAGGCCTATTCGATGCAGGACTTCTTTGTCGTTACCAAAGTCTACAATAACGAATTTGACTAGGTTGCTCTCGAGGAAGTTCTTAAAATCCAGGCATTCAACGTCGGCATGGCATATGTGGTAGACCAAGCATAACTCATGCACACAAACCTAGATCACGGCGGGCTTCTTCCTCTCTTCGTCCTTTAGATCCTTCTCTCGTCCCAGGACTGTGGTGTACTCAACATCTAGCCCAACGGCCCGCTCATCATCTGAGTCTTCGAACATGCGTCTGAAGCGAGAAAGGCATCCTTTCACCGTCGCGGAAGAACGGGTGTAGATGACGTCAAACTCATTGCCGGTGATGGTTCTAACCTTGTACTCACCGCCGATCATGGAGATTTGGGACGCCATGGATTTGGGAGGAGGGTTAGGATTAGTGGAACTGCCGTAATGTGAATGGACGGGACGACTAGGAGCGAACCGCCGTAGTATTGAAAGAAGTGCGGGGACGACTAGGAGCGAACTGCCAGCGTGTGAACGGCAGGGTAGTGGCTTTCCATTCTCCCATGATACGGGCTTCCGAGAGCCCTTGGATTTGAGATTGAACGGTTGCATGGCGTGATTCTAGACCTATAGGTGAATATCCTATCCTGGAGGGTTATTCTGCAATTTTTCAGCAACTTAGCATGCGACCGTTTGATCTCAGATCCAAGGGCTGCCAGTAGCCCGTATCATGGTCGCGCCTACCACGACCGTCGCGTCGCTCGCACGCTCGTGCCCTTGGAGATTTAACACGGCGTGTTAGGCTATCTGATGTTGGCATGTCATACATAGTCATCACTTAGTCACTCATACTACAACATGGTTAGCTATAAGGTTGGCTATAAGTGTTTTTTTACTCCTCTCTATCTCTTTCTTCGTACTCCCCCCGTCCCAAAATATAAGAACGTTTTTGACACTAGGACACAGGGAGTACTAGTATTTATTGGATTTGCCAAGGAGTGACCTCTTCCAATGAAATGGTGTTGCTAAGTTTGCTTCATTTAATTAGCTATAGACTCAAAATTGTCTTTTCACCTAGGTACACGTGCTTAGCACCGTTTCTTCCTTGGGTCACCAAACTAGTCTCTCTCTTCTTGATTAACTTGCCACATGAGACTTTATGCCTATGTGGAAAGCTTAGCTCCAATAGGAGCAAGTAAAGTATGTACAATAGTGCGCTTTACATGGCATTTTTGCATATGTGGAGGAAAGAGAGGCAAGGAAAAAGTGGAGAAGTGGGCTCTCATGCAAGAGCCAGCCTCTCCTACATGGTGGAGCATTGGTAGAGGCACATGTATGGAGGTGCTCAGGAATCGGGAGACTCACGCCGGTCATAGCGCCGCAGTTAAAATGATAATGGCAAGTCAAATCACGAGGCCCCACCTGTCCAGCAGTAACTCGCTATCAAATCACACAGCCCTACATTTGCAGCAGCCTACTCCCTCGTCTTCTCGCGTCTCTCTCGAACTGACTAGGTGGAACTGCCCCGCCTACCACACAGGAAAAGCCCCGCCCTCGACTTTTAAATACAAATACTCCCTCCGTCTAGGTGAGTAAGTCATCTTACGAAAACCAAATAATCCCAAAATACTAAGGCGCGGTGCATTAATTTCTACCTTGTCTCTTGTTTCTTCACATATCAACCAATAAGAATCCAATGATATACTTTTTGTGACATAGTAACTCATATTTAGTTAGTCAAATGGATGACCTAGAACTAAGTGCAGGCCCTATAAACCGAGACGCCTACAAATAAAAAACCGAGATGGAGAGGGTAGTTCAGCACGTATATTTTTAGATCAATATAGTCGGGATTCACCAAGGAGCAAAACCAAGTGGTAGGCTGCTCCTGTCGTGTTGGCGTAGCAACTCAAGCAGGGTCAGTCCGCACATGAAATGGCGACACACTTAACAGGACCCCTTTGGCAGACATGTGGCTCATCCACTGTCTTGTTCCACATGCGATGCACCAAATTACAGTTTGGAGCAGCGGTTGGAATTGGAGGCACCCCGGTCGTAGCACCGCAGTAGTAGAAAATGCGCGATGAGGGGTCAAATCACAAAGCCCCACCTTTCCCGCATTAAGCTGGACGGACGAAGCAACCATCATTTCACTCTAGGGTGCAAGAGCATAAAGAAAAGAGAAAACAATGATGCATGCAGCAGCTACCTAGGGAACCCTAGGGTAGGGGTCTCCACCACAGATCCTTTTTTTTGAAAGCGCCTCCACTACAAATCGGCTTCTCCCTCGTCCTCTTGAAGAAAATTGATGATGAGTGCGGCGGTAGGGTTTGTAGGAGTACTACGGCGTGCGGGGCCACGTCATAGTAAACGAGTTCGAGTCGACGCCTTAAATATGTGTGGGCTGCTTGGTTTTACGAGAATGAGGCAGCATTTTGGGTTCGGGGACCAGTGGAAATATAGTACGTACAAAAAATTGTGGACGTAGGTTCGACCGAAAGGCAATGATGCGTTGAACGCATGAGATTTTGAAACCAAATTATGAATAAATACACACTATATGCATGATGTAGATGTTCGTTTAGTTCTTATAGTTCATCTCATTCAAAATCAATTAGTTTTATAAAAATGTTAAGATTCGTGGGGTTGTGCATTGCAAAGCATAAAGTAAAAAACAAATGATGGCAATTCATTTAGAAAAAAATGATATAGAAGATTCTAGAACAAAGGAGAAGTGCTTGTGTTTTGAGGTTTGTGCATTATGCTTAAGTTCAACCATGGAGTCTTCTAAATTGTACATGTGGCAGATCTGGTGGAATGTTGATGATATCCAACGGCCAGTAGTGCTCGGATTCGCCATCTCTGCACTGTCGGATTAGCTTCATCTAGCGACCATCTTTCAAAGTTATTGGCACACTATATAGTTCGTGTGCCATAGTTGCATGTTTTGGGGGGGAAAAGCTACTAGTGGGTTGTACTATCTATTTAGGAATAGAAGATGTATACATGGAAGTTCTAGGGAAAGAGCTGACATGGAGCATCTCAATTCCTATGAGTAGGGATTGGAAAAGAGATGTCATTTGGTTCACATCATAGGAACTTTTCTATTGAATCTAGAGAGGACATGTATCTCAATTCCTATGAGGAGGGATTAGAAAAGATATGTAATTTGGTTCAGATCATAGTAACTTTTCTATTGAATATATGCTAATGTTTATTTTCCTTTGAAATTAAGGGAGTATAGGAATCCATTCATTTGAACCAAGTGGCTCTAAAGCTATAGAAATGATATCATGTTTATTTCCTTTGAAATGTGGAGTATATGAATCTATCCCTATGAACCAATTGGCTCTAAAGGAAAAAAATCCTATAAAAATCATATCATATAGAGTTCCTATGATATTCCTCGACACCAAAGGATGGATGAAATTGATGCGGGTGATATGATGGTCTTATTTTGTCGACTCCTCCCCGATCTTTATAGTTACCTCTCGAAGATGAATGAAATGATATATAAAGGGTATTCTACATGTGCAATTTGGTACACGAAAACTCGGTAAAAGTTTGCGAGGTTCGAATTTTCAATAAAGCTATATGCACTACATTTCGGAATGGAGGGAGCATACGGCAGTTGCTAACACTCACGTGGAAAATTTGTGTGTAGGAGGAGTGTCTGTTCTATTAAATGACATGGCAAAACTGACACTGTCGGATGCCGATCTAACGGTTCTTACGGCGTTCGTGAGGAAAAGGCTTGTGGCGAATGTTTGTCGGATAATGATTTATGGACACATGCATTGAATTGATACGTGCTCCCCTCCCTCTCACGCACACACACCCTCACGAGTCACGACTCTCCCGAGTCCTCTCGCAGACTCGCACATCGCACCCATCGTCTATCTATAGGTAGACGTCACGCACATATGTGCTCTTCACACCCTACCCTCAGAACTTCTAAAAAACAAAAGATGTCGCGCACATTTTATTTTAGCTCACACATCACACACTTATACTATTACTCTTGCGGCAAACGTTCTTTGGGCATAGAATATTGTACTCTCACGAAGAGAAGCGGTGCACGCACGCACTAGTTCTCTCGCACCCACTCACTGGTACACGTAGGAGCGCTTTTTTTTGAAGCTGGTACAACAAAATCACTCCACTATATATATAAGCAGGAGCCTTAGCGCTTGATTTACTAGGGTTCCTCTCGTTTACTCTCTCATGCTCTCCAGATCTAAGCAAGACATAGGTGGCCACACTCTCTCGCAGCTCACGGCTGGTCACAAATCCGGCCGGACAACCTCGACCGGGGTAGGGGTGTAGGTGCATCGTTCACGCTGTCGTCGGCGGTGAGGGAGGAGACCAACAGCTGCCCACGCATCCCGATCGGTGGCTGTGTCGTTCTATCCGAAAGAGCGTCGGCTCGGGAGTGTCTCCGACCCCTTCTTCCTCCCTGCGGTATTGTGGCCAAGATGCGGCCTCCCGACGCTGTCTTTACCACATGCCGACGACCCTCAGGTATATATTCCTTCAAAACTTGCCTTGCTCTACTGCCCCAGCTCCCTTCGTGTGGATCTTTTTCTACTTCCGTCCGCTGTTCCAAAGCCACCTAGACTTTTACTATTATTAGAGGTAAAGCTAGTTCATATAGTCGACTCTAACAGTTGGTTCAAACAGGGAAGAAAGTGGGAAAGCTGTAGCATGAATCTAGGACTTGGTTCTAAGAGGAAACGGGGGAAAGTAGTAGATACTGGCTACCCAACTGGTCTCTTGGTTGAAAAGACGAAGAAAGCATGGTGGATGGCGAAGGGTGGGGGGAAGTGGACCTATCTCTTGGTTGAAAAAGGAAAGAAAGTGACGGGTGTTGGGGGACAATGCAAATGAGAATGAGCAGGTCTAGATTTCCTGTGCTCACATAGGAAAATGTCGCCGAGGAGATAAAAAATGGGACAAATGCAGACATGCTGCCTGAGTGTTTGCCGCTCTCGGCAGCCACATCTGCCTCACCACTTTATGCCCTTGCTGTCCCTACGCCCATATCGCTACCGTTAATGTAAAATCACATGAAGCATTAAGCAATGCCACCTAATGTCACTATAAGTAATGGTCTAGTGCCGTCGATAAATTGAAGCAATGCCACCACCATTTTATGAAGTGCTTCCGTCTTGCTTTATTTCCCTTGAATTTTGTTTTTGCAGTTACACTTAACTCTCACACCGCTAACATTGCTTCATCCCAATGGAACTGCACAAATTTGATTGCACATTTACTGACCATGTGCTACTCTCATGACAGTAATACTAATGCTATTGTTCTTCATGTTAATCTAGTGGCATTGTTGATGTGATGTGATGCTACTTACTTAAGGACTCTTCATACTATCAATCTAGTGCCAATTATAACACAATAGATGTTGTTGTTAATCATACGCCACTGCAAATATCTGTCACTGTTTAAATAACCGTATTTCGTTTTGCGCAAACAGGGGTGTCTGTCTCCATATCATTTCGGGATGTCTGTCTCCGTATCATTTCTATCCGCGCAATCAAAAGCACACACCTTAGTTTTAGTACAACTACGCAAAATGAGTGGCTATCCCTCGTTGTTGTCGTCTAACCTCCAGTCTTCAAGGTATTCCTACATTGGTAGTAACTAAGGTAGAATGACCAACGCAATCTAAAAGAAGCTGATTCGTACATTTTACTTCCTGATTGCAGTGCAGGGACAAGCAAAAACAACTGCATCCTAGTCCGGAATGCACTTTCTGCCAGTTCTTCCACGGATCGAGGACTAGCTGGCATGGCTGCACGGCGATTTTTTGGACAGGTGTGCGGACAAGAGGCATTGTGGTCTGCATATTTCTGCAAATAACGGTGCTTAAATTTAGTGGAATGCACAAGCATTTCAACTGGTCAGTACACTGCATGGTTCAGTTCAGCATCCAGCCGAGACCACAATTATAATTGGTTATTCTGGAATGAGAGAACCTAACCCTGGATGGTGGCAACAAGAAAAAACCAGAGTGAACTCCAGGACATTTAAGCCTGCTGGGAGGCCCTTTGCTTAGAGAAGCCTTGCTTGTTTTATCCTGATTTGTAAACCTTCTCACAACTTTGTCTTTTGCTGTGAACTAGTATATGTTTGTTATGTTCTATGAATCATTGAGATGTATAAAATTTCTTAACTTATGCTTTTCAAGTTTTTTATGAAGACGAGTTTAATGTGAGTGTTCCACATGAGCGCTGGACTAGCGTGTGAACGTTTGGAATTTATTACATTGTGGCCTCAATTAACTGCATGAACCACTGTAACAAGATACATAGTTGCTTATATGTCAAACAGCAGATTGTTGATTGTTAGCTGGTCGATAGCCTAGTGTTGAAGCGAGCTGAGCCAATGTGCCGTGTTTTGCACAACTGCTTACAAGTGGGGTAGCACCAACAGTGTTTACAAGTACTTGTGTATACGTCAGCGCACAGTTCTCGAATGAGTACTCTATTTCATCAAAACACACACTTCTCGTATGATAAACCGTGACAACTTATGTCTTACCATGCCATATTCATGAAAAAACTAGTGAGGACGCATCTGTTTCGGCAACAATTACAATGGTTCTCACATGATTCACGGGCACACAAAAGTAGCAGCAGTTCCCATCGACGGATTCAAACAGAGTACTAGCCCCAGAGGGGTCGATAACAGGCAAGGTTCGGATAATTAGACACAATCCAAACTACTATGAAACACTAGCTGGGGCAACTATTTCATGCCTCGATCTAATTTGGGCAGGACACAAGATGGACCTTGCCATGAACATCATCGAGGACGTCCCGCAGCAGCTCAATCCTGTGAACCTTCATGAAGACAACCTTGTGGCCTTGCCACTGATAAACTTGTTTGTGGAGGCATGCCACATCATCTTCCTGCGTAAGCTTGACAAGAACAGTATGCCTCACAAACAAAGGAGTAGCTTTGAACTTCTTGTGCTTCAGTACACCCTGGACAACACGCCTGACAACAGTGAGGCCGGAATACAACTCTTCATTTGTATAACTGCAAATGGCTTCCAGGATCCAACAACCTAAGAAATCTATTTTCCCAGTGCGTATATTCAGGTCATCCGCCTCATAGCGAGTGACATGTACAACCACACAATCCTTGTCTGCATCAGGGTTCTAATTGAAACAGAAACAAATTCTGAATTACTTTTCAGTATAAGAAACACGAGTTATTTAAACCACTATGTATAGCATGGCATCGAAGCTAATAAAATTTTGCATTATTAATCACCACATAGTTAGATGAAAAACCACAATCGAGATCGGCAAAGAAGAAAATCACCTTGGGCAGCTCAGCAGGGGGGACACATCCTCGAAGGGGGAAAACTGCTCCTGCAGTGCCACGTGGGTTGTAACCTCGAACGAGGCGTTGACCATCTCAGTAGTGGCCGTGAGCGTATCTGGGGTCGGCTCGGTGGCTGCCTCCATCTTCTTGGAGCTCTCTGTCTCGTGGGGATCAGCCTCCCGTGCCTGCTCCAATATCGGCAGATCTTTGCCAGGTTCTCCTTGGTCCATCATGAAACTGACGAATACTAGGAGACCACGGAAAGGAAAGCACAATTGCAATGACAATGAAACAAAAGAGAGAGTGAGGATCGGTTACTGCTTTGCAAAAGTTCTTTTTTTTCTCTGAACAAAAATATACCAACATCACGGATCCGCTTACCTTCCCTTCGTTGGGAGAGAAGAACAGTGGCAGATGCGAGTGTTGCCTTTCTTGAAGATGGTGAGGGAGAAGGTGATTCGGCGAAGAGTGAAATGATGGTTGCTTCGTCTGTCAAACTTAGACTGCAGGGGTGGGGTTTTGTGATACGACGGCTCGTTACTGCCGTGCTATGACCGGGGTGACTCTCCGCCTGCATACTGCTTTCTAATTTGGTGGATGGCATTTGGGCCCACGCGCTGCATGGCCCACATGTCGGCGAACAAAAGTATAACGGCATCCAGTAGAGGGAGACGTTTCAATGACCTAGGAGGAGCCAGAAGCGGTAGAGTGTCTCCACTGTACTAGTAGTAATTGTTTTTCTGGGTAGCTGTAGAGTGTCTCCACTGTACTAGTAGTAATTGTTTCTCTGGGCCCAAGACAAAACAGCCCATCCACACTAGTAAATAGTAAAATCAATTCAAAAGCCCTATATTTACTGAATGAGAGGCGCTACCCACACCCATCACACCGCCCCCCAAAAAAACCTGGGTGCTCTTCTTCCTCCTTGCTCCCACCCACCTCACGTCAGCTCGCCCCACTCGTACCCCCAAATTCCTCACCTCACCCCTACAGAAAACCCCAGCTCCCCTTCTTCCTCACTACTACAGAAAAAAACTCAGCTCCCCTTCTTCTTCACTCGCACTACAACTAGGCTCGTCATTCGTTACTCTGCTCAAATATGTGAGCGCGACGCGACGCCCTCGAGGAAAATGGAGTCGGCTGACCCCAGTGCCAAGAAGATGAGGCTCCCGCCAGCGGCGACGCCTATTGTAGATCCCGCACCCGGCAGCGCAGGGAGAAGCGGCGACCCCGCCCCAACCGGATCCCAGGAACCCGTAGAATCTCGGGTGGACCACATCAGTGATCTCCCGGACGCCGTCCTTAGGGAGATCATCTCGCTTCTCCCCACCAAGGATTGCTGCCGCGCCCAAGTCCTCTCAATTCGATGGCGCCCTCTATGGCGCGTCGTGCCCCTTAATCTTGACCGTCGTCGGCTATCTCTCTTCAATGATTTTGAAATCCCCAGAGACATCATCTCCTCCCACCAGGGCTCCGTTCAAAGACTCTGCATCCCGTCATGCTACCTGAGCAAGCATACCATGCCCTGCACGGTGGATGCCTGGCTGAAATCCCCTGAATTCACAGAACTATAGCTGCTTGAGTTCTACTATTCCCCTGGAAATCACATACCACATACCGAACGCCATGAACTTGTGCCCTCAGCACCAATGTCCATCTCGCGGTTTTCCTCCTCTCTCCACAACGCCACCTTTGCGATGTGCTACCTACCAGACAATCTGGTACTAAACCTTCGACTCCCATTTCTCAAGAAACTTTCACTTGTGCGGGTTCGTATATCGGAGGCCTCATTGCACAGCATCATCCACTCCAGTTGCCCTGCCCTGGAGTGCTTGGTGCTTGTTTTCACAGTTAGAATCGGTTGTCTCCAAATAAACTCGCCTAACCTTGTAAGAATTGGAATTTCTTTAGACGGAAGGCAGCTCATCATCCAAGATGCCCCTTCACTTCAAAGGTTGATCCTTGATTCTAGTTATTCACCGTTGCAAATAACTGTCCTCTCTGCGCCTAAACTGGAGACCTTGGGTGTAATACATGATCTCTGTGCTCATTTCAATATGGTGTTTGGCTCCACAGTTCTTCAGGTACTTTATATTATCATCTACACTTGTAACCATAAGCTACATTTTAAATTTCTGCCCATAAGTTATATATCATCTTGGAGTACACATTTTTTACTAATATTATGTTCTATGCTCAATGAAGAGTTTCTCCATGGATGGCCTATCAATGGTGCTGGATTCTGTCAAGATCTTATATATCCAAATGATTAGTTTTGATCTGAACAAGATTATTGGCTTGCTGCAATGCTTTCCATGTCTGGAGAAGTTGTATATAAAGATGATAATTTCACACGCACATTGGAAGCCCGCATATAGTGTACTAGAATTAACCGTTCAACTGTTGCTCTTTCGACACTCTTTTTTTAGACCTTAACTGTTTTCAATCTTCATGTCTATTTAGGCAACAGGACAGGGTAAGAAAGTTATAACCAATCGGTGGATACGTAAGCATCGGGATTTTCTCACTTCTCATGAGATTCGATTGAAGACAATAACGCTAGAACGATATGTAGCCAACCGTGCAAACACTAGATTTGTCACATTCTTCCTGCTGAATGCGAGGTTACTATTGTCCATCAGGCTTAAGTTTATCAGCAGCATGGTTTTGACGGATGGGTATGTCGAAGAGCAAAAAAAGGAGTTTCAAGTGGGCAAAAGAGCATCTAAACATGTCGGGATTCTATTTACAACATATTGTGGTCATAATCCAGTAAATTTTACGACCCAGGATGTTCATTCTATGGACCTGACCGATCCATTTGACTGTGACTGCCGAAAACAGTGCTAGAGTTAGATGTTGTTGCCCTTTTCAACCTGGTTTTTTTGTACACTCGATGAACAATTAACCCTTGTGCTTTTGTACAGTTTGTAAGCTGGAGTTAGATGTTCCTGCCCTTTTCAACTCGGCTGTGACTGTCATATTTTCTTTGAAACAAGGCATGGCTTGCCATTCATTTAATTTAGAGTGAAATATTGTAACAAATCCCAACCAAGGGACATAACATCACACTCGTCGGCTGCTTGAGCTCACTGTGCATTACATAAGCCAAGTGATTAGCCCCCACCAGCACCCACAAACTTATTTCAAACTAGCACATCAAATGGGCTATAAATTTTCATAGGAAAGGCTGCATGACCATGACAAATTTGGATTCTGACATTTGGGACCCGCGAGGAAATAGCCTAGCCAGTCAACAAACGATTCTGCCTACCAGTCGTTGAATTGACATCCAACAATTGTCGTGTATCTTCTATCTCTTGTCTTCTTCCTCCAGCCGCCCAAATCGAACCACCCCGTCGGCTCCGCCTGCTCCCGCATCCCATGGCTGGTTGCGCCTCCACCGTCCTACCGTACGTACCCTCCAATGTTGGCCAGTTCATCCCTCTATTCCCCCACATGTCCTGTTATTCTCCGGCGACGTCAGCCCCAACACGCACCCGTACCCGAACCAGTCAACCCTTGTACTCCCCTCCGCCTGCGACTGGACCGGCGCATCTTCCACGGCTCCTGTTCGTTCCGTCCGAGGCCTCGCCGTCGTCCTCCGCCTTGCGGCCTTGGTTCACTCACCGTGCGTAGTGCGCCACCCTCTTGTGTTGTCAACGTCGTCAACAACCGAGAGGAACAAGGAGATGACTGTACGTGGAGAGGGTGACAGTATGGACCCACCAGCATCATGGCAGTACACAAGCAAGTGCCTCTGTATTACAAGCCCAAAAATATGGTTCCTCCTAATGGTTGGACATCTGGGGCTCACGCCATTGTCAACGTAGTCAATAAACGGGAGAATTACTCTACGAGCGGCTGACACCAGGGACCCAGCAGGTCGCGCAGTCTTTTTTTGTTAGGAACAAGCAGTTGTTATTTATACTAGTTTTAGCGACGGATCAGGGTAACAACGGGGCTGTGCGGGGGCCGTGGCCCATCTAGCCAGGGTTTTATTTATGTTTACCACATCATGAGCCCAGTTGTGTTTTTTTCTTGCTAAAAATGGCTAGCCCAGTTCTACTTTTTAAAAGAAATACCCAAACAAGGCCTACTTGCTTTATCGGCCCTGCTGGGCTACAAATCTTTCAAGACGAGGAGAGTTTCATTCGATTTGCCCAGAAATGGGCTGTACATTTTTAAAACACATCAAACCGGGAATTAGTTTCAATTTTTTTTTCATTACAAGATTTTAAATTACATTGATTTTTATGCATGGACAATTATTTGGATTTTATATTTATATAAATTATTTTCAAAATAGTTTGAATGTGAATTGATATTTCTGGATTAAAAACAGTTGACCGCACCGAAATATGCAAAATTTCATATACTTTTTAACCATGGCCACAATATGGGGTGTAATGCTAACAAAAAGAAGATGGGCTCCAAAAAAATTCTTTAGAATTAGCAAATGGGCTATACATTCTTAGAAATAATGGCAGATGGGTTGTCTACTGTTTTCCACAGATTTGAGGCTGACTTGTGCGCCTACTACAGGTTGATGCATATGCTTTCATAAAAAAAAGGTTGACGCACACGCAACGCCCTGTCAACTTAGTCAACACACGAGAGCAGTGACTGTTGGATGTCCATCCAACGGCTGTCGTGCTTCTTCAATCTTTGCTCTTCATGCTCCAGCTGCTCAAACAAGCGCCGGCGGGACTGCCTACTCCCTCCTCCCCGCGGCCGGCTGTGCTGCCGCGCAGGCCTCACCGCCCCACCGTACTACCATCGCTGGCCTAGCCATCCCTCTACTGACCCACACCTGCTGTTATTCTCCAGCGACGGCAGACAAACCAGTAAACCCTCATACAGTCGTACTCCTCTCCGCATGGGCATCCACTGTCGCGTCTTCCCCGGCTCCGCATCGTCCCCTTCCTAGGCCTCACCGTCGTCCACCGCCCTGGTGCTCTCGGCGCGGCGTGGTCAATGTGGTCAACGACCGACTTCCATCGGAAGAGTACTGTACGTTGAGAGGCTGACAGTTGGATCCATGGCGGCCACAAGGAAGTGCCTCCTTATTACACGCAAAATAATTATTGCTCCACCTGACAGTGGGGACCCACCAGACGGGCCACCATATTTCGCGAAAAAAACATTTCCCCCCTGACTGCTGGGACCTACCAGCTACACCTTCGCATGCAAGGAAGTGTGTCCGGGCAAAAAAAACGATTCGCCAGCTGACTGCTGGGACCCACCAGCTACACCTTCGCATGCAAGGAAGTGCGTCCGGGCAAAGAAAAAATGATTCGCCCCCTGACTGCTGGGACCCACCAGCTACATCTTTGCATGCAAGGAATTGCCTGATAGTCGGGACCCACCTGGTCGAAGCGTACGTAGCATTGTCATTCTGGTCGCGAACATGTAGGTACATACTGGTGGATGTAGAGGCGCGCACGTGTCGTAGTAGAGGCGTGCACATAGCATGTACACACACATACAACGGCCAGGGTGCAAGAAAGAAAATACGGCCACGTATGTGTACATATGGGCAGGGTCTCGAATGCCTACTCGCGCATATATACGTACGGCCAGGGCTCGTGTACATTGGATGGGTCGGAACGGAGAAACAACATCGTCGTTGTGTTCATGGGGAGCCAACCGGCTGGGTCGGAACGGAATGCGTGGTCGTGTTCATCGGGAGGGCTTGGACAGAACAGGCGATGGAAACGAGGCCTGGCGTACCGCAGAACGGAGGAAACGGCCTTGTGTTCGACCGGCTACATTCGAAACGGGATCCTGTTCATCGGGAGGGGTGTGGCATACCGCAAAACGGAGGAAACGTACCTCCTACGGTCGAAACGGGGGTCCTATTGATCGGGAGGGGTGTGGCATACCGCAAAACAGAGGAAACGGACCTCCTACGGTCGAAACGGGGGTCCTGTTGATCAGGAGGGGTGTTGCACAGTGCAAAACGGACAAAACGGACTTGTGTTGGAGCGCTATGGTCGAAACAGGGGTCCTGTTCATTGAGAGGGGTGTGGCGTACCGCAAAACGAGACTCCACGGGATACTGTTCATCTCCACCGTCGACCTCCTCCAGCCTCCACGGGCTACTGTTCATCCACCGTCGACCTCCTCCAGCCTCCACCTTTGATTGTTCATCCACGGGCTCCTGTTCATCCAGCCTCCACCGCGCTATACTCCACCGGCTACTGTTCAACCACCCCTCTCCAGGGGCTCCTGTTCAACCACCCCTCCACGGGCTACTGTTCATCCACCCCTCCACTATCTACTGTTCATCCAGCCCTCCACAGGGTCGTCCTGTTCATCCATCCCTCCACGGGGTCCTGTTCATCCAGCCCCAACCGGCTCGATCGATCGGGGTCCTGTTCATCCAGAGGCAACGCCACCGGTCATGTTC
>NC_041383.1:748601688-748604176 GCF_002162155.2 Triticum dicoccoides | reverse complement strand
ATGCTCACTATTCATCTAAAGAGGCAGCATCGATCGGCTTCAGTTAGCAGCAGTAGCGAAGGAATCGATCGCTCGGGTTCAGTAACGCGTAGCCTGCAGTGCAATCGCTCGGGTTCAGTTAGAGCCCAATGCCTCGCTCGGGTTCAGTTAGAGCCAACACCTCGCACACACGCGCGTACATGTACGAGAGAAACGCGCATCGCTCGGCCCTCGACCACCCACCGTAACCGGCAACTCCCTAAAATTTTCCTCGCCCTCGCTTCTACCACGGTTTTTTCCGTCATGGACGGCCCAAAGAATGTCATGCAGCTGTGTCTCCGGCCCGCCTAGGACAAAAATCCCATTTTCTGTCATGATTTTTTGTCATAGAAGTAGGAGCCCACCACATCTATGATGATACCGGGTTTTATCACAATTATCGTCATAGAAGTGTCATATGTATGACAGAAAAAAAATTCGTTCGTCCCCACCAGATATCATCAGCAGCTCTGTATCAATGGGACCCTGGCTCGGGTTAAAGTCCTCCCTTTCCTCGCCTTCCCCTGATCTCTATATTTCACGAGCTTGTCGTGGGAGGAGATGTTGGTGAAATTTTTTGGATCATCGAGGTCAGATGGAGAGAATGCCTTGACTTTCTTGTAAGAGGCAGTGTGGGCCATGGCATACAGGTCGTACACCTATGGCACCTTATCCGCCTTGTTGTAGCGTGTCTGAAAGAGAGAAACAAAGTAAATTAGTAATTAAAGGGCTAACGCTAGCATGATGAATGAATTGCATGAATCATGAAGCAAACCACATACCCAGTTTCGCCCGAACTGATATAAGTTGGAGCTGCCTTGATGGTGTGGCACACCTTCCATTTGGGCACGTTTGTCCTTGGCCTCGTTGTGGAGGGCTAGCCATTCTTTTGAGCACCACTCATTGACCAACACCTCCCAACAATCCATCCGATCTGCACTCCATCTCGGAGGGGCCTAAGTTAGCAAATAGAAACTTGAGCGCTACGGCTATGAATTACTAAATGAAGGAAGTAAGTACAAGGCCTTAAGAATTACCTTCATGTACTCCTCCTTACTCAAGAACTTCTCGCGCCATGCTGGCTTGGTCTTCTTGATACCACACGAGGCGTAGTAGTCTCGAACAGCTTGCACCCGAGCCTCATGCCGTAAGTTCTGTAGTAGGCGCTTGCAGACATTATCGATAACATTTGCCGCCTCCTCCTCGTATCCCTCCTCACACCTGTAGAATGTCGGCAATCAAATGAGACAATATTGATTAGTACAATTAATAACTAGCTAGTTGAAGATTTTTAATTGTGTAAAGGAGAAATTACCCACAACTTTCTGATCACCACGTCTGCCCTCGTCTTGCACAAAACACCATCGATAATCTCACTCGGTGGGGCCGAGGCAGCCAAGTAGTGCTCCCAACTAGATCCAAGCTCTGGAAGCCGACCCTCACCAGGCAACGTGACAAACCCCGGGAAGTTTTGCCGACAAAGAACTCCAAGGACGGAGTTGGGCCGGCGGACACTATGATGGTGGTCCCAACCCCTGCAGTATGACAAGGCCAACGCATTAGATATTTGAAGAAACATGAATGCAGAAGGGTACAAAAAGATTAAATGCACTTACCTCTTCCCAACAGGGAAAATCAACCACCTCTGCTCGTGGTTCGCCGGCACGTCTGGGAGCCGTGTACAACCACGCTGGTAGACGGAGCCCCCCTCCTCCTCAATATTAGTCGGCTCCCCGCCATCATCAGCATGGCCACTCGGCCCCTCAGGCTGATCCGGTCAGGTGCCCCATCCAGACGTGTGCTCCTCCGGGGTCTCGTGGGCCGAACTCTCGTGGCCCGAAGGCCCGTTAACCCGAGACTCGTGGGCTGAAAGCCCGTGGATCGGAGGCTCATGGAACGGAGTCCGTGTAGCCTCGTCCTCGGACGAGTCCACCCTAGCAGACACGTGCTCGGGTGAAACAGCTGGGGTGGCGGCGAGGAATGCGCCCTGGCAGTCACCCTACCTCCTCTCCCGCGACCACGTGCTCCAGCTCCTCTCTTCTTCTTACCTCGTCCCCTGCTCGGCACCGCGGTTAACGAAGAAGGGCCTGGCGGTGTCGCCATACTATCCAGCAACGCTCGGCGGAGAGGTGCATGTGGAATGGAAGACCTCGCACCACACGTCGACGAAGAAGGGGCCTCGGAGCACTCCCAACCAGCGCCCACCATCTTTCAACACCTGCCATGACAAAGAGTAAACGAAATTAGTACAACATAAAAAAATACCGACATGAATAATAATATGTATATCACTTAAGTGTATCATCATCAAGTACAACATAAAAAAATTGAATACCTGACACTACGTACTAATAATGTCGATCAGTATCATCAATAAATGCATAATCATCATCATCACTATAATCAATGACGGGCTCAGGGGGTCAGGGGGTCGGGCTGTCGGGGTGTCGTGTCGGGGTCGAGGTGTCGG
>NC_041383.1:748596068-748600495 GCF_002162155.2 Triticum dicoccoides | reverse complement strand
GGGACCAGCGGCGGGTGGCGGGGGCGGCGTCGGGCAGCGGGGGCGGCGCGGTAGGTGGATATGGTGGCGGGGCGTCGGGGAGGAGAAAGGGAGAGAAACAGAGAGAGTAACGGGGGGCTCGGCCGTTAGTTAGGTTAGCCTTTGCCGTCCGCCCGGCCTTTGCCGTCTGCTTTTTGTTTATCTTTGCCGTCTGCTGCGGACGGCAAAGAGGGGGACGTTAAGTTTTTCCTAATCAGATCGTTAGTGGGTCCCACCTCCCTCTTTGCCATCAGCCAGCAGACGGCAAAGAAATGTCAGATGGCAAAGACCTTCTTTGTCGTCTGCCAGTTGTTTGCCATCCTCTTCTTGGTAGCTGATGGCAAAGACCTTCTTTGTCGTCCGCTAGCGGATGGCAAAGAACTGGCAGACGGCAAAATCCCTGATTCCAGTAGTGAGGGAGCGGTGAGGGGCGGTGAGGCTAATAACCACCAGCGGCGCTTCAGGAAGCAACGCGGCATCTCGAGCGTAGCCGCGCGCATGCAGCCGCCGACGTCCATGTGCACCGCTCGGGCCTGGCCCTGGAGAAACTGCTGATTCAAGCGTTCCTAGGGAGCCAGGCCTAGGAGTGTTTTAAGGTTCATGCCATGCGGGCCAAACAGTAAAAGCAGGCAACCAATCGGCCCGTTTGCGTCCGGCGCGATCCAGGACGGGCCTCATGCACGCAACCAAACACACCCTAGAAGAATCATTGGGTCTCACTCTGATCTAGGCCAGGTCAATGATCTAGAGGTTGTAGGACGAGAGACCCGGCTGCGGGATGAGCGTCTGGCAGAAACCAACGTCGGAGCACGAGGCATCGCTCACCCGCCTAGGGCTGCATGCCTCTGAGCAGTATGCGGCGTGGACGCTGACGAAGCGGCCCACGTCGTCGATGAGACTGGCCACGAGGTTGCATGTTAGGTTAATCTTGTTGATAGTGTGGAAGGCAATGCAACTCTCGATGTATTGATCGGGTGCATGGTGCACATATATATGGGTACAAGGGCAGCCCTCGGCCTCATCTATACAAGGAAACTAGAGGCGGGGCCGGTAGGAGATTATCCTAACAGATACATGCACAGATATGTTCAACACCCCCCACAGTCGGTGCGTCACCAGTGACACATAGACTGGACCGGAACTCCTCAAATGTAGGCGTCGCTAACCCCTTTGTCATGACATCGGCAAACTGCTGAGCAGTGGGAACATGAAGAATGCGGACGCGCCCAAGAGCCACCTACTCTCGTACGAAGTGAATGTCGAGCTCAATATGCTTCGTGCGATGATGATGAAGGGGTTGGCGGAGAGGTAGACCGCAGAGACATTGTCGCAGTAGACAATGGTGTCCTTCTGGACATCAAGGAGCAACTCCTGGAGAAGCTGGCGAAGCCACGAGCACTCGGCAATGACATTTTCCACAACACGATACACGGCCTCGGCACTAGAGTGGGATACCGTAGGTTGTCGTTTAGACGACCACGATATGAGAGAGGGCCCCAGGTAGACGCAGTAGCCTGAAGTCGAGCGTCGCGTGTCCGGGCAGCCAGCCCAATCACTGTCACTGTAGGCGACCAGTTCAGTCGAGGGCGAGGCCTTCAACGTAAGACCCAGAGCCGTGGTGTCGCGGATGTACCGAAGAATCCGCTTCACCAGGTTCCAGTGAGTGTCGCGAGGGGCCTGCATGTGGAGACACACCTGCTAAACGGCGTACTGCAGGTCAGGCCGAGTGAGTGTTAAGTATTGGAGAGCGCTGACGATGGAGCAGTAGAACGCTGCATCTAGCGCGGGGGAGCCGTCGAGCACATAGACCTTGGTCTTCGTGTTGATAGGCGTGGGGACAGGCTTGCAGTTAAGCATGCCCGCCCGCTCAAGAAGGTCTTGTGCATACTACTGCGGATGGAGCAAGAACCCATCGGCGCGTCGTACCACCTCAATGTCGAGGAAGTAGTGCAACAGGCCGAGGTCCTTAATGGCGAACTCAGTGCTAAGGCGAGCAGTATGCTGGCGAAGTATCTCGGGCGAGGAAGCCGTTAGGATGATGTCGTCGACGTAGAGGAGCAGGTAAGCGGTTGCCGGAGCCTGGTGGAAGACAAACAGCGAAGCGTCGGAGCGAGTGGCTCGGAACCCCAAGATGCGGCAGGAAGCCGGCGATCCGCTGGTACCAGGCGCAAGGGGCCTGCTTCAACCCGTACAAGGAGCGGAAAAGCAGGCACACATGATCAGGCTGAGCCGCATCGACGAAGACGGTTGGCTACTGACAGAACACGTGCTCCGAAAGATGGCCATGCAAGAATGCATTCGACACATCCATCTGATGCACCAGCCAGGTGATGTCTACTACACAACCTTCTTCTTGTAGATGTTGTTGGGCCTGCAAGTGCACAGGTTTGTAGGACAGTAGCAAATTTCCCTCAAGTGGATGACCTAAGGTTTATCAATCCGTGGGAGGCATAGGATGAAGATGGTCTCTCTCAAATAACCTTGCAACCAAATAACAAAGAGTCTCTTGTGTCCCCAACACACCCAATACAATGGTAAATTGTATAGGTGCACTAGTCCTGCGAAGAGATGGTGATACAAGTGCAATATGGATAGTAGATAAAGGTTTTTGTAATCTGAAAATATAAAAACAGCAAGGTAACTAACGATAAAAGTGAGCACAAATAGTATTGTCATGATAGGAAACAAGGCCTAGGGTTCATACTTTCACTAGTGCAAGTTCTCTCAACAATAATAACATAGATAGATCATATAACAATCCCTCAACATGCAACAAAGAGTCACTCCAAAGCCACTAATAGCGGAGAACAAACGAAGAGATTATGGTAGGGTATGAAACCACCTCAAAGTTATTCTTTCGGATCAATCTATTCAAGAGTTCGTACTAGAATAACACCTTAAGACACAAATCAACCAAAACCCTAATGTCACCTAGATACTCCATTGTCACCTCAAGTATCTGTGGGCATGACTATATGATATGCATCACACAATCTCAGATTCATCTATTCAACCAACACAAAGTACTTCAAAGAGTGCCCCAAAGTTTCTACCGGAGAGTCAAGACGAAAACGTGTGCCAACCCCTATGCATAGGTTCATGGGCGGAACCCGCAAGTTGGTCACCAAAACATACATCAAGTGGCACATCATATCCCATTGTCACCACAGATAATCACAGCAAGATATACATCAAGTGTTCTCAAATCATTAAAGACTCAATCCGATAAGGTAACTTCAAGAGGAAAACTCAATTCATCATAAGAGAGTAGAGGGAGAGAAACATCATAAGATCCAACTATAATAGCAAAGCTCGCGATACATCAAGATCATGCCATAGAGAGAACACGGGAGAGAGAGAGAGAGAGAGAGAGAGAGAGATCAAACATATACCTACTGGTACATACCCTCAGCCCTGAGGTGAACTACTCCCTCCTCATCATGGATAGCGTCGGGATGATGAACATGGCCATCGGTGAGGGATCCCCCCTCCGGAAGGGTGCTGGAACGGGCTCCCAAGAGGTTTTTGGTGGCTACAGAGGCTTGCGGCGGCGAAACTCCCGATCTATTTTCATTTTCGATGTTTTTAGGGTACGTAGGCTTATATAGGCGAAAGAAGTCGGTCGGGGGAGCCTCGAGGGGCCCACGAGAGGGGAGGGCGCGCCCAGGGGGTGGGCGCGCCCCCCTATCTCGTGGCTTCCTCGATGCTCTTCTGACGTGAACTCCAAGTCTCCCAGATCATATTCTTCCTAAAAATCACGCTGCTGAAGGTTTCATTCCGTTTGCACTCCGTTTGATATTCCTTTTCTTCGAAATACTGAAACAGGCAATAAAACAGCAATATGGGCTGGGCCTCCGGTTAGTAGGTCCCAAAAGTAATATAAAAGTGTATAATAAATCCCATAATCATTCAAAACAGATAAAAAATAGCATGAATGCTTCATAAATTATAGATACATTGGAGATGTATCAGCATCCCCAAGCTTAATTCCTGCTCGTCCTCGAGTAGGTAAATGATAAAAGAAAGAATTTATGAAGTGTGAATGCTAGAGGTGCACAAGTTTGATCAAAAATAATTTCAGTCACCTTTACTAGCATCATTATATGTCATAACAGTAGTTCATCTCATAAAACTTCTCACGAACAAGTAACAAGAAATTCACGTGTTAAAGCATAGACCAAAAACTTTCTTAAAAACTAGCAAACTTCATTCTTAGTCATCAAACAATTGCAATTCGTCTTATTTTCAGGAATAGCAAACTCCACATACTCAACTATCATATAGTCTTCTACAATTGTTAACACTCACGCAATACTAATGGTTATGGAGTTTTAATCGGACACTGAGAAAGATAGGGGCTTATAGTGTTGCCTCCCAACGTATTCACCTTTGGGTGATGTCAACAATAA
>NC_041383.1:748559125-748595778 GCF_002162155.2 Triticum dicoccoides | reverse complement strand
GATATCAAGATCACCCCAACACAAAGTGCTTGCCAAAGGATAAAATGAAAAAGAGAAAGGTGAAGATCACCTTGACTCTTGCATAAAGTAAAAGACATAAAGCAAAAGATAGGCCCTTTGCGGAGGGAAGCAGAGGTTGTCATGCGCTTTTAGGGTTGGATACACAAAATCTTAATGCAAAATAACGTCACTTTATATTGCCCCTTGTATATGGACCTTTATTATGTAGTCTGTCGCTTTTATTGCTTTCATAACAAGATTGTACAAAGCTTATTTTCTCCGCACTAATAAGTCATGCACATTTAGAGAGCAATTTCTATTGCTTGCACCGATGACAACTTACTTGAAGGATTTTACTCAATCCATAGGTAGGTATGGTGGACTCTCATGGCAAAAACTGGGTTTAAGGATATTTGGAAGCACAAGTAGTATCTCTACTTGGTGCAAGGAATTTTGGCTAGCATGAGGGGGAAAGGCAAGCTCAACATGTTTGAATCATCCATGACAATATACTTTAACTGAGATGTGAGAAAACATAACCCATTACGTTGTCTTCCTTGTCCAACATCAACTCTTTAGCATGTCATACTTAATGAGTGCTCACAATTATAAAAGATGTCTAGGATAGTATATTTATATGTGAAATCTCTCTTCCTTCAATATTCTTTCATGAATTGTTCAAATGACCAATACAATGCTTGTTAACCTTCAATAAACCTCTACTTCTTAGATGTGAAGTCATTACTCCCCATGGGATAAGCAAATGAAACATATATAAATTCGAATTTATGACATTCAACTCATTCGACCATTTACTCAAAGGATATAAGTGAAGCACACGAGTAAATGACAAACTACTCCAAAAAGATATAAGTGAAGATCAATGAGTAGTTAAATAATTATGCAACTATGTGAAGACTCTCTCTCATTAAAGAATTTCAGATCTTGGTATTGTATTCAAACAGGAAGCAAAGCAAAATAAAATGACACTGCAAGGATAGCACAACTCATGTGAAGAAGCAAAAACTTAGGCTCAACCGATACTAACCGATAGTTGTTGAAGAAAAAAGGTGGGATGCCTACCGGGGCATCCCCAAGCTTAGATGCTTGAGACTTCTTGAAATATAATCTTGGGGTGCCTTGGGCATCCCCAAGCTTGAGCTTTTGTGTCTCCTTAATTCCTCTCATATCATGGTTTCTCTTTTTATCAAAAGCTTCATTCACAACAAACTCAACAAGAACTCGTGAGATAGGTTAGTATAAACCAATGCAAAACCTTATCATTTTCTACTGTAAAAAATCACTAAAATTATTATTCAACATTGCATAAAAAAGGTGGGATGCCTCTGCATATTTAACACTCCTATCCTCAAATAGAATCATTAAACAAGCAAACATATGCAAACAATGCAACCATAACAGCAATCTGCCAAAACAGTATAGTCTGAAAAGAATGCAAGATTCATCATACTTCCCTAACTCCAAAAATTATGAGAAAAAATCTATGCTGTAGAAGATTTATCAGAGCTCAATATGCAAAAATATTCAACCTTATATCCTTCTCTGACTTTTCTAGGAAATTTTTGCAACAACGGTAAACTTTCTGTTTTCAAACAGCAACATGTATACTTGCAAAATAAGCATGGTAAAGGCTATCCTTGACATTTTTATTGAAAATAAAGATGCAAAACATTATTCTAAATAACAGCAAGCAAATACTAATAAAATAAAATGACACTCCAAGAAAAACACATATCATGTGGCGAATAAAAATATAGCTCCAAGTAAAGTTACCGATGAACGAAGACGAAAGAGGGTATGCCATCCCGGGCATCCCCAAGCTTAGGCTCTTGGTTGTCCTTGAATATTACCTTGGGGTGCCTTGGGCATCCCCAAGATTAGGCTCTTTCCACTCCTTATTCCATAGTCCATCGAATCCTTACCCAAAACTTGAAAACTTCAACCACACAAAACTCAAAACAAAACTCGTAAGCTCCGTTAGTATAAGAAAATAAAACCACCACTTAGGTACTGTAATGAACTCATTCCAAATTCATATTGGTGTAATATCTACTGTATTCTAACTTCTCTATGGTTCATACCCTCCTATACTACTCATGGATTCATCAAAATAAGCAAACAACACATAGAAAACAGAATCTGTCAAAAACAGAACAGTCTGTAGTGATCTGTATCAAACGTATACTTCTGGAACTCAAAAAATTCTGAAATAAATTGGTGGACCTGAGGAATTTGTCTATTAATCATCTTAAAAAATAATCAACCTAAAAGCACTCTCCATTGGTGGACCTGCCAAGGCTCGCGTAGGTGGAGGTCGCCGTTTGGCGTCGTGATGGCATCGATGGCGGAGGACATGCCAAGGTCGTCACCTCAATCTGCTCTGAAGATGGACCAGTGGAAGATGGCGACAACACATGTGAGTGCATCAGACCGATTTAAGCCCCGGACCCGGCAGATGGCTCGGTCTGGGCCTCCGGCTTTAGATGTTAGGCTTAGGCGAGAGGTATGGGTATGTGGCCCAGCTTGCACCCCTTTATCATTTGGATAGGAGTAGCGGCAGATGCTGCCAAGATGCACTCTCTAGCAAAAGGGAAAGTCGAAAGTTTAGTTGGTTCTTTCGTACTTGAGTGGCCGCTAATGATGTCAAAAGTAAGTTTCTTTTTCTTGAACAATTGTCGAAAGTTAGTGGAAATGCACTGGCGACCTTAACCAACAAATCTCAAATTTTCATTAGCGTTAGGCCTTGTACAATGCAAGGTGCTTAGAAAAGATGTTTTAAAAAATAAACCAGGCTTTTCTTAAGTATCGGTGTTTATTTATACAGGATAAACACTTAACTAGGCATCACTTTTGTAGAAATAAGCACCGGTGCTTCAGAGAAGTCCGGTTTATTTTTCTAAGCACCTCCCAAGCATCTAGCATTGTACAAGACCTTAGGTGGTTGGCTTGTGGCATGAGCCCAACGGTGGCTCGCGAGAGATTTCCGCAGGAGGAGGCAGTTTACAATTTCAATTGGCAACCCTATTCCTATGAGCACCTCTGAGAGACGGAGCCGGCATATCATCATGAGATTTACGAAATCAACACAGGCTCCTCGTAGTCGACGGGAACATCTCCTTCCACTGAAGGTGCATCGCCGGAAACCCTAAAATAAATCCAGAAAAATGCGAGCACCAGGACTTGAACCCTGGTGGGCTAGGGATACCCCTGTCCTCCTAACCATAGAATCACATATTGGTTCGCGTCGGCACAATAATATTAATAGTATGACTATTTATACTACCTTTTAACCGTCATTATTTTCAAAGATTTCAACTATTGTTTGTAAATATATTCTATTTTTGCGAAAAAACACTCCTATTACATAGGTCCATTAGAGTACCATGCATCGTAAACATAACAAAAAAATACATTGATGTCTCTAAACCAACGAAGGACCACCACCGTCGTCAGAATGAGTTGTCGATGCACCGATGTCGTTGCTCCTCTATCAGAGCCGGCCTGACCTAGTCGATGGCAGTCGGGAAAGCCTTCATGCAAATGCCCTAATTAAGAACCAACACCCTGGAGAGTCGATGTCATCGAAGCCTTGAATTGATTCGAAGCACTTAACAACAAATTTCCGCATCACGCATGACATGAAGCACTAACCTCGCCACCACAAGGAGATGGCAGGAATGTTTGCTAGAGCTCCGCCGACTCTATCCGAACCAATGAACTTGAAGAGGATCAGACGGAAGATCAAGTCAAAGTAGAAGTGTAGCCATCCATTCGAGTGCCGCCGTCCGAACAACAACCATAGGGAAGGCAAATCTACGGGCCCGCCAACGAAGCCTCAAGGAGATGTGTTTCCCCAGTGTCGTCCATTTTATATAAAATCTCTGGCAGATCACTGTCCTCACTTCATATAAACATCTTGTTGTTGTAGTGAAAAACATATAAGTAGAGGATGGGTATTCAGTGTTGATCGAGTAGACATGCCACGCTGCTAGCAAGCTTCTCTACCAGCAATTATAAAAATGGGAATATGTGTCACGCGTGCAATAGGTCGATGATGAGGACATCCATATTATCATTGTTGCACCACAGCTCCTGCTGCTACACAAATTGGTCCAAGTATTGCACCGCTATGTTGAACTGCTAGGTGAGCGATCTTTGGACCGCTATGCTCTCTTATGGCAGCTATAGTATTGGTAATAGCCCCGAGGTCGCCCACCTACGTGAGCAGCTGAGCGTGCAGCGATTGACGAGGTGGACATCGAGAGCTATTTGTAAGCTTTTCACCGTCTGCTTGCTATATTTCACCTTCTGGTTTTCTGCGAAACAAGAAATATACATAAGAATAAGGAACTGTAACTGGGCATTAAATTAATAGGTTAGACCATAAAAGTAATATAAAATGGCCTATAAAGCATATAAAAATGATAATAATTTAACAATAAAAAATTATAAGTACGTTGGAGATGTATCAGCATCCCAAGCTAAATTCCTGCTCGTTCTTAATTAGATAAATGATAAAATAAAGATTTTTTATGTTGAATGTTACCTAACATGTACTTGATCAAGAATTTCATTTGCAGTATGAATATTAGGAAACGAATGAATCACTGCAATAGTCTATCAAATTGACGTCAAAACAATTGAGCATACTAGCGAACAATCATCTTCAAGTCTATAACTCCATTTGGTTTCCCTTTTTCTTTCCCGTTTTGCTTTGGCAACTTCCTCGTCTACACTGTTTTCATTGTATACATATAAATTTACTCGAGGATGTATGTCCCTTCTGTTTTCCTAAAAAAGGTTTTCGAAAATGACCTTTTCAGAGCATTGCTTTTATTTTTATTCTGTATGGAGCACCACAAGTGTTTTTTCTCTTTCTTTTGCGGGTACATGAGTGTTTTTTCTCATAAATATTTAGACATCAATAGAACGATCAACCATTTTTGTCGAAAGAAGGCAAATTTGTTTGAGTGAGGCGTATTGGCTCCCAGGAGCATCTGCACCTGCGCTAGAAAAAAAATCAAAACAAATACTTGAAAAAATTCATAAAATCCCTTTTTTTGGCATGGTAGATAATTTGGTGCGTGATGTCCGGTCCAAATTTCAAATCATTTGGATATCTGAGTAGCTCTCGGCAAAAAAGACAAATTTGGGGTCTGTTAAATAGTGTACTGTTCGTATACTGTTCTGAACCAATTTGTCTTTTATTGCTAAGAGCTACTCAAATGTCCAAATGCTATCAAATTTGGAGCGCACCTCACGCACAAAATTATCTACCATGCACAAAAAAAATTGTTTTTTTTTGAATTTTTTGAATTTTTTTTATGAATTATTTCTTGACCGGGTGCAGATGAGCCCGGTCTCAGAATTGGATATTTGGATTTTTAACGAGTGCATGTGAGATCGAAAGAAAAAGAACTTCCTGAATGTTCACAATATATTTTTGAATTCGAGAGCCTCTGGAACGGGAGGTCCTGTTGCGCGCGCAGGATGCGATTAGCAAGCAAACTTGCACGTTAGGTCCCTAGTGGGCCGGCCCATTTAGGTGGATATTTCTGTATTTGCCATATATTTTGTTGCTAGTACGGGAACAAAAGAGTGGCTAGTGGCTAGTTTAAACCATATTTCCTAAAATCGTCCGATGCCAAAATATAAAGAATATTGTTAATTCTAAAAAAGTCATGAATTTAAAACAATATATGAAAGTATTATAATATTTAATGAATTTTTAGTGTGTTCAGAAATTTAAGGAGCTTTCATGAATTAAACTTTTTTCTAAGATTTTTTTTCAAATGCAAAAAGTTTCCTGAATTTCCAAAAAAAATCCAAATTTTTAAAAATGTTCATGAGTTCAAAAAATAACTTAAATTTTAAAAACTAACAAAAGGAAATAAACAAAATTTGAAAAATGATAGAATACCCGATAAAATGGGTAAAAAGTAAAGAAAGAAAAAGAAAATCAAAAGGCAATTCCAAAATCAGCTGGGAAAGAAAAATCTGCACGAGCAGCCGGCCCATTAAGCCCGGTGGGTCCGCATTCGGTCGCTAATCCTCGACCTTCGTGTGGACTAGTGATTGTTGTTTGTAGTGTCATAGTACTCCCTATTGACGAATTGGTTTGCAAAGCACTTTAATAGCAAAAAGTAGATCCCGCTAAAGTTCGTTGGGCTTACAGTGGCAAGTTAGAGGCTCAAGACTACTTTTTTGAGAGATAACCAAGACTACTTTTTATGCAAATTCCTTCCATTCGGCACTTAAGGCACCCATTGGAGGCCTGATCATACAAAGTGCTCACCCCCTCTCACTCGCTAGAATATATATATATAGGCCAGCCCATCTAACCCACGAGCTAAGAAGCTCCCTCCTGGATGAGCGAAGCTTCTTGGACCGGTTTTGGGAAGCTTCATGTTGATTATTTTTTGTTTATGTTTACTGGACAGGGTTATGTTTGATTTTTTTTCCTTTTTCCTTTTTTCTTGTTTTCTTTTCAAATGCACGAACCTTCTGATATTTAATTATTTTCAAATTGAAAATTTTCAAATTTTATTTTTTTCAAACTTGTGACATTTTTTTAAAATGATGAACTTTTTCCCAAATTTGTGAACCTTTTTTGAAATTCTTATTATTTGGAGTTTATGGACTTTATTCAAATTATAAAAATAATTCAAATTGATGAAGTTTTTCAAAATTCATGATTTTTTGTTCACGTCTAGTAAACTTTTCAAATCCATGATTCTGTTTTCAAAAGTCAACGGTGAACCGATCAATTGATAAAATAAACTGGTGAGAAAACACACATAACGACTAGATGAGTAGGCCCATACAAGTGGCTTGGGGCGCTATAGGGGCAAACTGTCACCTAAAGCGTTGTATAGGAGTGGGGCGAAGGCTATAGTTTGCCAAGTTAAAAGTTGGGCCCAAGTCTGCCTCAACACCGGCAGCAGTGTTGCTCTGCGCTTGGGAGCTCCTAGACCGTGTTGCCGAAATCACTAATTGAGGAGTACTCCTTGCTAAGATCACTCCCGCCTTCTTAGGTCGTGACAAGTGACGCGCTGCAGCAACCTGGGAGTTTTCCCTTTTTTCGTAGATCCGTTTATTCAAAACATTTTAAATTTCAAAACGTTTTCACCATTGGATTCCTTGCTTCAAGATCTTAAAAAACTAGATACCATGTTGATAGGTTTGACGAACTTTTTTTCACGAAAAAACCGGACGGAAAAACTAGACAAAAAACCGAACCTGGAGCATGGGTTTTTTCCCTTTCCAAAAAAGGCACGGCCATGCCTCTCGCAAAAGCACAACCATGCCTCTCGTGGAAGCAAAACCATGCCTCTCGGGAAAGAAAAATAAATAGAAAACTTGTTTTTTTCCGTTTCCGAGAGACACCCCACGAAAGCACAACCGTGCCTCTCGCGGAAGCAAAATTGTGCCTCTCGCGGAAGAAGAAAAAAACCAGAAAACGCGTTTCGTGCCTCTTGCGAAAGCACAATGGTACCTTACGAGAAAAAAAAAACAGAAAACACATTTGTTTCGTTTCTGAGAGGCACGGTCATGCCTCTCGCGAAATAACAACCGTGCCTCCCACGGAAGAAAAATGAATAGAAATGGTGTTTTTTTCCTTTTCTGAGAGGTACGGCGTGGCTCTCGTGAAAGCAAAACCGTGCCTATCACGGAAGCAAAACCGTGTCTTTCATGGAAGCAAAAAAGAAAATAAATACATTTTTCTTTTGGTCCAAAAGCTAAGAAAGACCAGTATCAAAAGGCCGAAAAAACGGGGAAAATGGCTTACTAAGCCGAAAACACGTGTGAAAATTAAAAAAAACAAAATTTGGAGGAAGCGTCCAGAGCGTGACACGTGGCGGTGGTTGAGAGCACGCCAGCCCACTCGCTGGTGATTGTTGTGAGGCTCCCGAAAGAGCCCTCGTCAACTAGTTGCTCCCCAGTGTTGGAGGCGCCCGATAATGAGCTGGCTCTCGCACCGTCGCTGGCATGGACCGGCCTACGAGCACGCTCGCTTGCTCGGGAAAAAAAACAGTCGCTACTACTGAGTTCGGTCGCTCATTAGCAGCCCAGTTTTTCATTCCTGTTTTTTGTTGATCCGATAGGAAAAAACGCCCACTTTTTCTATTTCTTACGAAATAAAAATGTGAAATAAAGAAATGTTTCCAGATTTAAAGTAAAAGGTTCATCAATTCGAAAAAAAGTTCATATCTTTAAAAAAGGTTCATCGTTTTTTGGAAAAACTTCATTGATTTTGGAAAGTTCATCAATTTTAAAAAAAGCTCATCTATTTTAAAAAAATCATCTAATTTGAAAAAAATTCATCGAATTTGAAAAAAGTTCATCGATTTGAAACTAGTTCATTGATTCTGAAAAATGTTCGTCTCTTTTGAAAAAAGTTCATCAATTTTAGAAAAAAAGTGCATCAAAATTGAAAAAAATCATCAAATTTTCAAAAAGTTCATTGATTTTGGAAAAGGTTCTCCAAAGGTCAAAAAAGGTTCATGGATTTTGGAAAGAAAAGTTCGTTGACATGAAAAAAATTTCATTGAATAAAAAAAGGTTTTCAATTTCTTTAAAAAAGTTCTCATATTTGCCGAAAATTTACCAGGCAAGGAAAAATAAGAAAAAACAGAAAACAAAAGGGAAGACGAAAAAGGAGAAAAAGGAAAAAACAACGAATGAAAGACAAATAGGTTAAAATATTAGCATAACCGCGATGGTTGGCTGGGTGGTTACACCAGCCAACCTTTGACGAGGAGGTCACAGGTTTGAATCCTTCACAACACGCTCTTTTTCCTCCTTTTTAACAGAAGGAGGAGGAAAGCAAAATGGGCCAAGCCCAACTAGATTTCTCACCTTAGCACCGCCGCCGCCGCCGCCTTCAGTTTCCCCAGAGAGGGATGGGAAAGAGGAAAGGGACCACGATTGTGAACAAATTAGTGTTCAAGGGCTTTTTTGCAAATATGCATGACCGGTCGTCACTCCACCTGGGCCCTCCTGTCCACGTGACCACGATCAAAGCGCCATGCAGGCAGGTCGGCGTAGGTCAGACGGATTTAGGACCTCTGATGAACAACTTAAAAAGATTTAGGACCAAGACTTGCATTTTGAAAGAATTAGGATCGACTGGACACATTGGTGAAAGAATTAGGACCGTCTATGCATTTTACTCATCACAAAACTTATACTGTTGGATTCATATTCAGAAGAGAGGTTCTCAATGATAATTATGGTATATAACTTATTTTTTGGTAGTTAAATCAAACATCAAAATTTGATTCAACAAAGGGACTAGGAGGGCTAAATTTGATGTTTTTGACCCTTTATGAAAGTTTAGCCAGATGTGACCTTAGTTTATTTTTTTCAAGATCTAGCCCTTTTTCCTACCGTTAGGGTCGATGGCGGTAGGGTATAACAACCTACCATCGTTGTCCTTGGTTGTAGGGGTGCACGTCCTACCGCAAATAATTTTTAAATATCAAATACAGTGGGTGTGCTCACCTATCGCCAGGCACCATGGCGGTAGAGTTGCACAGGCTACTGCCAGCCTGTTTAGCGATAGGGTTGCACTGCCTTGACATGCACAAGTTGCCTACCGCCAGGGGCCTCGACGGTAGGCTGTTATATACCCTACCACCATCGACCCTGGCGGTAGGAAAAGGGTCAGATTCTAAATTATTATTTTCTTGAACCAGGATCAGATCTAGTTAAACTTTCACAAAAGATCAAACACCGAGGTAGTACGAATGCAATCTAAACGAGAAACTTGTGTACTGCACCGAGCCACTCACAACCCAAGTCTCCCGCGAGTCCACCACACACTAGTAGGTACTAGTGCGTACTGGAGTGGCCCAGCATGCGGTCACTTGTCGCCGGTCCAGATGTCAAAAGTGCAGGCGCAGAAGTGCATGCACTACTGACCTGACCACTCCAAACCTGCACCAACCCAACCAATATTGTTGCAACCGAAAGCTCAGTTCTCTAGCTCATACTATGCCACAATTGTCCAGTTATAGGATACCGGATGCATCTGTGCGCACTGTCATCTTGATTTGCCGGCGCACTTGGGCACGTTTTGTCGTTCTTATCTACTTGCTCTGTAAACTAATATAAGAGCATTTAGATTACTACTTTAGTATTCTAAACGCTCTTATATTAGTTTACGGAGGGAGTAGATCACTAGGTAGTGCACAACTTTGCTTCGGTAAATTCCAGCCTCAACACGAAGCAAACCTGCACCACTGCACTACTCAATTAGTTCTTGACATTGGTAAGTTCCAGTATATTATTATGCTCGTTAATACTCCCGTGGAAGTACTGCACTTTGAACTGCTTTTTACCGCCCATTGATACTCCGCTCGACATCTTGATCGATCTGGTGCCATCCGACAACTAGCTCTGAGCTAGTGAACTATATACACGGGTAGTTTCTGTACCCAAAGCCACAAAACAGACTGATATATCTTATACTCTTATCCAAAGTTTACCATCACTGATCAAGAGACTGGTACATCAAAGAGTCAAAGTTGTGTGAGTGTGTGACCATGACGTAGTGTGCATGGGAGTTGAAGGCAGAAATTAGCCAGACTAATTCCCAAGTGGTTTGATTAATCCGGCAATCTGGCCGGCTCTTTTTGCAACTCATACCATACGATCATCCACCACTGAAGTATAAAATACTCCACTAGCGTTGATCATATACCGGAGCTTGTCGTGATCATGCACGCGCCACTAGCGTTGGCATGCACGACGACGTTGATAGCTGTGGTGGAGCTAAACCTCGTGTTGTTTAACTCTTGGAGCAGTATTACTAAAAAGGCCAAAAAGTTTGGCGAGCGGAGCATGTGTGCCACGGCAGACATCGGCGTGATCCGTGCTAGGACAGCCCTAGGTCAAGACCTTTCAACCGCCCAATCCTTCTTTGAAACTGTCCAATCCAATAGTATATTTTTTCAAAAGGGGTGCCTAATCCAAAATTTGATCACAAAAGCTTTGCTATTCAACTTGGTGTGATTCCACCGATTGACAATGCAAATAATTAAATCACAAAAGGTGGGGTGGAAGTGGAACAAACTAATAATATGGAAAACATACCGTTTGTATCCAGGCAACAAGATCCAACTTTTTCCGCGCATGGTGGACAAGTGAAGACTGAAGAATCGAATATAAAGAAACAACATTGACGAATGCAACAAGCAGGCCAGATAAAGCCACGAAGTTTGGGAGATCCGCAACCATATATATGCGTCCATTCACGGATTCTAAAGCCAAATTAAGTACGTACATGCTTTTCTTTGCTTAGAGTAAAAGTTCCACATCACTGCATAGAGTAGTAGTGCAGCTTAAGGCACACATGCTGCCGGCCAAATTTTTTGACCTTGGTCAGGCTAGCTGGGTGTGGACAGCTGTGACGCTATTCACACCTGAAGTTGAGACTAAAGGGAGGTTTAGGTCCCTACAAATTGTATCATAATCTCCCTGCAAAAAATATTTGTGTCACAATCTACCTAGGGGCAAACACAACATGAATGTTCCATAATAAATGCTAAATGACAAAATAAAATGTAACATGGCGCAATCCGTAGATACACCTCCTCCCTCTCTTCCTCCGCGTTTCAAGTGCAGAATAGTGGATAAATGCAACTAAACTGGACACTTGGTTGGTCACAGTGTTACTAGTCTATATTACTACCTGCTTAGTACATATGTGTGGTAACATGCAAGCCTTCATTTATTTAGATGCAGACTCATTTTGCCTTGGGGTGTGTTACGTTACGGTAACATATTATGTTACCACAAGCATCTCTCTCCTTATTAACTACATGTCACAGCAAATTTATCTTGAGATGTGTTATGTTACTAACTAAGTTACTCTCACTATGACTAGCATCACACACCTAAAAAGTTAACATCGATGCATAATGGCACATACAAATACAAATTCATGTACTTCAAATAGTCAAAGGTGAGTGCTATTTTTTGCGCTAGAGGGTGTGACTTGATTTTTTGGGGGTTAAAATTCAAATTCATAAAGGGAGGGGGGGTGTTAAGATATAGTGACCTAGCTAGATACTACTGCACTCTAGGTCTTTCACTAAAATATTTATTTGAGGGGTTGAACAATATATATACAGCAGAAAAATAATCATGTCATAATTATACATTGCTTACATAGAATGGGAAACTTGTGATACTCTTTTCTTTCTGTAGATCAATGTGAGCCTCCCCACTAAACTTTCCATAAATGTAAGCATGCGAGATCATGGTGTTTCTAATTGAAATTTTTCTTTATACCTTGATTTCCACCTAACATAGGCAAAAAAATACAAAAAAGTGTGAAAATATACACTATAAATTTGGTAATTCAAACTCCAAACTCTACAATGTGTTGAAAATATTCAGGAGTAATAGAATTCATTAACAAATACATTTTTTTAGTTTTAAGATTTCAACCTAGTGGCTTAAGTACCAAGCTGCTCGACATCAAACTTACTAAATAAATAATAATACATGCAAGAGAACATGATAATCCAAAATTACTATGGATCAATCAAACAAATAATTGAAAAAGAAAAACTAAACAAAATTATTGCGTAATATTTAAGACGTAGTAGTTATTTGTGAATTGATAGGAGTGAAATGAAAAAAAAACACTGCACTTTGTCAGTAGATTTTTGGTTAAATATTTATTCTATTTTCTATAAAATATATTAAGATGACTAAACGACCAATTAGAACTTGCACAAAATAACATGTATCATTTTATTGCCATGTCATTTAGTGAGAAATTGATTTTAATTTAACAAGTGAGAGCACACATATAATTTAATTAATAAAAGAAATAATGTTCTCTCTTTAAACAATTCATGAGTCATAACCTCAATATTCATACATACAAACCTTTTTTATATTGTATATGGTGCATGGAATTATATTTATTTTTTATACATAAAGTTTTGCAAGTATATCTCAAGTAGTATCCCCCCCCCCCTCGCAAGGTGATTAGGACAAAGTCCTCCTTCCCTTGATCTTCATCTTTGAACCAGTGGATTCGCCTACCTCTACCTGCCGCTCTGGCGACCAGTGGCGGGGAGGGGAATCCTGGTGCCTCGACTCTGACTAGTAGATGGAATATGATTTTAGTCCTCGCAAGAGCAGTGCTGGGGCAGATGGTGAGGCTTCATGAGTCAGTCTTTCGCGTTCTGATCCTCCTCCACTTCGTTCTTCGGGACGGATTAGACGAAGCTTCGGTGTAGCTTACTGCCGTCTCCTCAGGCAGTGAGGTTAGGGTTACTCGACATGCGTGCATGACAGTGAGATTTGGTTTAGGTTGTTCATATCAGTTCAAGAGTTCAACAACGACGACTGCGGCTCCGGGGCACGCCCAAAGATTTCCCGGCTGTCATTCGCAAGGTCAGGTCGGCTTCGGTATAGGAGAGGTGATAGCGGCACGTCCATGCCTTGTTCTGACGGAGGCATTGGTCGTTTGGTAGTTCAAAGACATCAGTGGGAGGGGGGATCTGCATATGTAGCTTGCTACATGGGTCCTTGCGCGTCGTCTTAGCGTTGCACTATTGCTAGGGTCTGATGCACCCCAACCAAAGAAAAGCTGAATTGTAGATATTTACTGAAACATCAAATATAATTTTGTAAATAAATATAATCAAAGTTATCACAAATTGTAAATTAATCTTACATTTCGAATCTTGAGTAATTTAGTTTTCTATAGTGACCATTTTAAATTAATTTTATATTAAAATATACTACTAATTTATTCAAGAGTTTTATAACAAAAAACGTGGACCTATTGAGGTCTTGACTCATAGTTATTGGGTTAGAGGCATGTGATTTTTTTCTCTCGTTTCAATGCACATACTCTTTTGCTAATTTATATTAAGGTATACTAATTTATGCAAGAGTTTTCACGTTGCTCAACATCCCAACCGGCATCTCGCAGCCGACTCCAAGCACGATCGGAGCTGCAGGAGGGGTAGTTGCAGCAACGCCAGTGTTGCAGGTTGCCTACGGTCAGTGCTGCAACTACAGAGATCTTGTCGAGGTTGTTTTAGCATACGGTCGGTGTTGCGCCACAAAATCTCGTTGGCGGCTGTAACCTGTGGCGGATGGGTGTTGCAACAACAATCGTATCTCCGGACACACTGCAATATTGCTCGGTGAAATCGCTGGACACGCTGCACTGGAGTGCCTAGCATTGCACGTACTAGTCGCCGGGCCGGACGTCAAAAGTGCATTGCAGGCGCAGAAAATGGATGGATGCAGTGCCGGCCGCCTGACCACTCTGAACCCACACCAACCCACCTAATATCAACTTGCTTAACCGATCAAAAGCTCAGTTCTCTAGCTCATATTATGCCACAATTGTCTAACTAGGATACCGGATCACTGGGTAGTGCACAACTTTGTCTCGGTGAGTTCCAGCCTCAAGACGAAGCAGCATTAGTGCTTAGTTCTTCGGTTGTTCTCTCTAACGTTGAACTGCTTTTTTACCGCCCTTTATACTCCGCTTGACATATTGATCCGGTGCCATCCGATAGGTAACTATGAGCTAGTGAGCCGATGTGCTTCTCCCTAAAGTGAGTCTATATAACAGATTGGTATGTTAATCTTCTAGACTCTTATCCAAAGTTTACCATCATTGATCAAGAGACTTCTACACTAGAGAGTCCAAAGCCATGACGTTGTGTGGATGAGTGTTGAAGGGAGACGACTAATTAACTAATTTCAAGTGGTTTGACTACTCCGGCAACTGGCCTGCTCTTTACAATCATTCACCACTGGAGTATAAACCAGTAGAGCTTGTCATGATCATGCGCGAGCCACTGGCGACGGCATGCGCGACAACCTTCTTTTGTGTTGTTTAACTCTTGGAGCAGTCGCAAAAACAGTAGTAGTACAATAGAGGCAGAAGTTTGGCAAGCACTGTCTGTGTGCCACGCCAGACACCGCCGTGATCAGTGCTAGGACAGCTCTACGTCAAGACTTTTCACCCGCCTAATCCTTTCTTCGAACTGCCTAATCCAATATTTAATCACACAAGCTTTAGCATTAATACTTGTTTTATTCCACAGATGGACGATGCAAGTTGTTAAATTACAAAAGATACGGAAGTGGAACAAATTAATATGAAAAACATACCCTTTTTCTTCCAAAGAACAAGATGGAAATTATTCTACGTCGCAGAGAGGTGAAGAGCCAAGACAAAGAAGCAGCATTGACGACAATGCTGAAAAAAACCACAAAGTTTGGGAGATCCCCATCCATGCATGGATTCCAAAATCCAAATTAAGTATATACCCTTTTCTTTGCTTAGAGTCAAAGTTCACTGTCACTAACAAAGTACTAGTAGTACTGCTTAAGGCAAACATGCCACCGGCCTAATTTGTTGACCTAGGTCAGGTTAGCTAGGTATGGCCAGCTGCGGCGATATTCACACCTGGGCTTAAGAGTAAATGAAGGTTAGTATAATTTGTGAGGTTATTGCTTCATTGATTTTTAGTGTTGTCGCTAAGTCCAACATTAAACTCCATAGTGCGAACCTGACCCACATGGCTACATGTTAATTGTGGCTTTTGGAATCGTGTCCCGAGTTGGAATGCCGATCGATATATTTTTCTTTTCAGCATAAATTTTTTCGATCTGGTAAAAGTGAAATTAGTACTATATGAGTGAAATGAGGCATAAGTATTGTAGACACCGGAGAAAGCAATGGTTTATCCAAACTTCAAGTTGCTGATTCTCTATTGATTTTGATCTGGGACACCAATTAAGCTATTAGGTTGCCCCCGATGTTCAATGTTGGCGTCGTCTCTTAGTTCATCGAATCAGGTGGTTATCTACTCCCGATGTTCAATGTTGGAGTATGTAGCAGATAATGAATGAAGAGATGATGGAACTGTCCCTTATCGTAGATATGGTCTCTATGTAATCATTCAATCAAACTCAAGCAATCTTAATAAAAGTGGAGACAGACATATAAGTGCCACCATTCCTATCTTTTTACCAAGGAAATAGGAATGGTGGCACCGAGAGTGGGGTTTTTATCATGCACATGATATCCACCGTCCGATGTTGTTTAAGGCTCATATTACGTTTCTTGGTTTTGACAATGGTTGTCTCGTGTATAAAATCATGTTTTTGTTACTTTTTTTGTTTTAAAATGTATCATAGCGGTTTGTTGGGTACCAGCAAATCCACACAGAAACAAGTTCACTCATATTCGTTGGTACGCAATGAAACCTTATGATGCATTTTAAAGCAAGAAAAGGTCACTAAAAAAATAGCGCACTATAGCGTTCTGAGCAACGTCTCGCTAAATAAAATTAGGGTAAAATCATTCATTATAGCGTGATATAGCTTCGCTAAATTGAATTTTAAGGACTGCGCTATTTTGTCATACTACCATGCTATTTTTTCCTTAGAAAAACTAACGTAACATAAATTATGCAATACTGCAAAAACAAACAAACATTGCAAAATTCCAGAAAACATAGTATGAATCCCAAAGCAACGAACGACGAATGCATGCACGGTACGGTAGAATATCATTTGGCTGGTGGTGCCACCTCTGTTAATTGGGTACAGCGAGTCAGCAACATAACCGGAAATATCCCCTATAAATACCTCGGTGCACGTAGCTAATTAGCTATCCTAGCCGGCACACACTACATACTCAAGTCAGAAACTTCTCTTGTGTAGTGTACGTAGCTAGCTCTAGGCATCATCAATGTCGATGACATCATCCAAGCATGTCTTCGGTTCCTACGGCATCATGGCGTTGCTCTTCTTCGCCGCGGCTCTTGTTACAGCGGATCTTTCCGCTGAATTCTACGACGAAACCTGCCCCGACGCTCTGGACATCATCGAGGACGCCGTGAGAGCCGCCGTCTCGAAGGAATCCCGCATGGGCGCCTCCCTGCTCCGCCTCCATTTCCACGACTGCTTCGTCAATGCAAGTGTCGTCTTCATACGCTCGTCACCTTCATACGATTTCTCTTTTCGGCAGGACTAACCATTGACCGGTGGACTTGTACAGGGCTGTGACGGGTCGGTGCTGCTCGATGGCGCCACCGGCGAGAAGAATGCGGTGCCTAACAAGAACTCCCTTCGCGGCTTCGAGCTGGTCGACGACATCAAGGCGCAGCTCGAGAAATCATGCGCCAAGGTGGTGTCCTGCGCCGACATCCTCGCCGTCGCCGCTCGCGACTCCGTTGTCGCGGTAAGCAGCACCATACAAGCTTCAGAATTCAGATCAAAACTCAAGACTACGTACTTGCTTAATTCTGTTATGAACTCCGATCAACTGCAGCTGGGCGGGCCAACCTGGGACGTGGAGCTAGGAAGAAGGGACGGGACGACGACGAGCCAGGACGCCGCGAACAGCGACCTCCCGGCGCCGACCTCCGACCTCGGCGCCCTGACCAAGGCATTCTCAACCAAGGGCCTCACCCAGAAGGACATGGTGGCGCTCTCCGGCGCGCACACCATCGGACAGGCCCGGTGCGTCAACTTCCGCGGCCGCCTCTATAACGAGACCGCGCCCAGCCTCGACGCGACGCTCGCCACGTCGCTGAAGCCGAGGTGCCCATCCACGGACGGCACCGGCGACGACAACACCTCGCCGCTGGACCCCTCCACGTCCTACGTGTTCGACAACTTCTACTACAAGAACCTCCTGCGGAACAAGGGCCTGCTGCACTCGGACCAGCAGCTGTTCAGCGGCGGCGGCTCGGCCGACGCGCAGACCACCGCCTACGCATCCGGCATGGGCGCCGGCTTCTTCGACGACTTCCGCGACGCCATGGTGAAGATGGGCGGCATCGGCGTGCTCACCGGGTCGAGCGGGCAGGTCAGGGTGAACTGCAGGAAGGCCAACTGAAGTAGAGTCAACTGTGCCAGGCTTCTCACTATGGTGATCATGTCAACTGTCATGTTGTGTGTGTGAGGATGAGTTCTGCTTCCAACGGTTGCAGTACTACAAATACAATGATAACAAACAAGGAATAATAAGATCACATGAAGCTGCTTGAGTGTGGATGCATCTTACTCGATTTTGTGCACTATATAAGTTTGATGATCTGATTTTTAATTTTCTTCGAGGCGAATCAGATCTTTCAATTAGTGTGCTGAAAGTTCGAAGAATTTGCCAACGAGCTGGGCCTAATTTGTGCCGCGCTACACGTTACGGAATTGGGCGGTCTGTCAAAAACTCAAAACTCAAAGTGGAAGCACGGCCCTGTCGACTTGCCTAGCACATAGGATACGGCCAACTCCTGGTAGTTTCTAAAATATAGTGTCTTAAGTTCTGATTAGTACCACATTGCCTGGATATGAAAGAAGAGTCGGTGGGGAAGGATACAAAAGAAGGAGCAAGCCTTCACGACAAGTCATACCTTTCTCGGTCTTTTGGCTATGATCAAATGTAGTACCTGTTTTTATCAATTTAATATCTCACTAGACAATTGCCCGTGCGTTGCAACGGGAGTATAAACATTCTAGTAGATTAGCCCGTGACGGCGCGTTCATTATTATATTGACGCGCTAAAATATTAGCAAATTTTTGTATGCAATCGCCATGATTTATCTGTCATTTTATTGTTAAGCACTTATTTGATATAAATTTAATGACTTACCAAAAAAATATGTTTTTATTTTGGTAAGTCAATAAAACATGATACAATTGGTTCTATTTTAGGGAGGATGGATGGGAGAAAAATCAGAGATGAGAGAAAAAAATAAAAGAGGAGATAGAAAGAGTGGAGATGGAAAGAGCGGAACATATACAAGGAAGGTTGGACGAAAAAGAGGTGAAGTGGGAAACTTATGTTCTTTTTCAGTAGTAGTAGAGATTGATGTGCTAAAATCTTAGCAAGTTTTCTTTATGCAATCGCCATGATTTACCTACCATTTTAGTGTAAGCACTTATTTGGTAAGAATTTAATGACTTACCAAATAAAATATGTTTTTATTTCGGTAAGTGAAAGAACATGCGGTGCCCCATGTTTGGTTTTGGTAATTGATGACAATCTCTATGGATTAATGGTTGCCTTGAGTTATATTTGAAGGGTTTGTCCATAGGCTTTTCTTGGAGTCCATTTGTTGGTTTCAAGGAGAGTTTGTGATGACCAAGGTGCTATTAAGGAATTATCCAAAGATTGGTCTTATGAGTATTGAGCTTATAGCAAGCGTGACTTGAAGAAGAAGAGTGTGTGATCATTCATGTTCACCTTCAAGACATCGTCCGAATGAAGAGAGTTGGAAAGATTCAAGGTTGATCAAGACTAAGTCAAAGAATGAATCAAGTTGATCAACACACAAAGCATAGAAGATGTACTGAGAGAGATCAAGTGATCCCATGGTATGGTAAGCATGGTCAATTACGCTTTGTGTACTAACCCATGGTCTTCGTGAGAGTTCTTTGTGGGGTTAGGTTGCGGTGTGCAAGTACAAGTAGGATCATCACGAAGAGATCATATGCTTGAAGCTTGCCGTCCATTGTGGCGACAATGGACTTGTGAAGATGTGCAGAAGAGTGGCTCACCCATAGTGGAGTATGGGGGAGCAATCTACTAGTCTTCATCGAGCCAACGCAATCAAGAAAGGTGGTCCATCTTGAGGAGGAGAAGATCGTCATCATCTAGCTCAAGTGGATCATGTGCAAGGCAAAGGTTTGCCCTTGATAGGTTTTCTATTTTACCGGTCTCACGGTAGTTGTGGGAGACCGGGTTATAGGATCGATTGCCGTACTATCAAGGGGGGCTCTCGATGAGTTGCTTGATCGTATCGTCGTAGAGAGATCAAACCATTGCATACTTGCATCATCTTTACTGGTTCTTATTTGGTTCTTCTCCTTGTGAGATTTGGAGCTTTTGGTCATGTTCATGACAAGCTCGAGTTCATCGAAAACGGAGTTCACGTGCATCTTCTATGATGTTTTCGATGTTGGAGGGTATGCCGGTTCTTCTCTGTTGGAGGTGTCACTCCTTTGTTTGCTAAGCATGATGTTGGAGGGTAGCTGTTTTGATGCTACTCGTTGTCTTGTTTCAAACAAGCTTGAGTTTGCTCAATTCGGAGCTCATTTGCAGAAGTTATGGCAGTTCTGGTTTCCTTGGAGTATTCTTTGTTTTCGCGGTAGTGGCTTAAGGGTGGCGCCAGCGGTAGTACCGCGGTCCACAGCGGTAGTACCGCCGAAGCACTCAAGCGGTAGTACCGCTCCCAGAGCGGTAGTACCGCTCCCCGAGCGGTAGTACCGCTTGTGGTCTTCGGCCGTAGTACCGCAGTGGTTCCGAGCTACTACCGCCTCGATTCGAGACTGATGTTTTTCGTGTCGGGTTTTGCGGTACTAGGAGCGGTAGTAGTGGCGGTAGTACCGCCCCAAGCGGTAGTACCGCTCTTACTCCCGCGGTAGTACCGCTCTTGGGCCAGGGCACTGTCTTCCTCGTCAGCGCGGTAGTACCGCCCTGCCCTAGCAGTAGTACCGCTCTGTGCGGGGATGTACAGTGGGGTAACGGTTGGATTTTCCACCTCCTATAAAAGGGGGTCTTCTTCCCCAATGAAATCTATCCTTTTAGCTCGTGTTCTTTATCCATTGTTGACCTTCTTCGAGCTTGCTTACTCTCAATCCCTCCATGGATTCTTGCTAGCTTTTGAGGGAAAAGAGAGAGGAGATCTAAATCCACATTTTCACCAATCACTTTCTCCTCTATGTGAGGGGAACCCCTTGGATCTTGATCTTGGAGTTCTTGGTGTTCTCCTTCTTGTTCTTCCTCTCATTTTCCTCCCTAGCATTAGTTGCTTCGGTGGGATTTGAGAGAGAAGGATTTGGGCACTCCGTGTGCCCTAGCCATTGCATTTGGTGCATCGGTTTGAGTTCTCCACGTGATACGTGGAAGTTACAAGTTGAGAAGCTTATTACTCTTGGGTGCTTGGTGCCCTTGAGCTTGTTCTTCTTGGTGCTTGGGCGCCCTAGACGGTTGGTGGTGTTCGGAGCTCAATCATTGTGGTGTAAAGCTCTGGGCAAGTGTCGGGGTCTCTAATTAGGTTGTGGAGATCGCCCCGAGCAATTTGACGGGTACCGGTGACCGCCCCCAAGGGTTGCCAAAGTGTACGGGTTCGGTGACCGCCCCCAAGGGTCGCCATTTGTACGGGTTCGGTGACCGCCCTCAAGGGTCCCTTAGTGGAATCACGACATCTTGCATTGTGCGAGGGCGTGAGGAGATTACGGTGGCCCTAGTGGCTTCTTGGGGAGCATTGTGCCTCCACACCGCACCAAACGGAGATTAGCATCCGCAAGGGTGTGAACTTCGGGATACATCGTCGTCTCCGCGTGCCTCGGTTATCTCTCACCCGAGCCCCTTTACTTATGAACTTTACTTTGTGATAGCCATATTGTTCTTTGTCATATATCTTGCTATCACATAGTTGCTTATCTTGCTTAGCATAAGTTGTTGGTGCACATAGGTGAGCCTAGTTGTTGTAGGTTTTGTGCTTGACAAATTAACCGCTAGGTTTATTCCGCATTTGTTCAAGCCTAAACCGTAATTATTTTAAAGCGCCTATTCACCCCCCTCCCCCCCTCTAGGCGACATCCTCGATCTTTCAGTAAGTTAATAAAAAATGAAACAATTGATCCTATTTTAGGTAGAATGGATGGGAGAAAAATCATAGATGTAAGGAAAAGGTCAAAGAGGAGAAGGAAAGAGTGGACGAAAAAAAGGTGAAATGGGAACTTTATGTTCTTTTTAAGTAGTAGAGAGTAGAGATATAGATGGAGAAGAGATTATGAAGAAATTGATGCACAGAGTTGGAGGTGCCTTTACACGGGTTTCAACTTTAGATATTTCCAAATTTCGGGTGTGGACATGTTTGTATGCCTTTTATTTTTTACTTTATCTTTAATATGTATATGGTGTGCAACATCTTCTCCTTTATTAGTCCCATTTTAATTAGGTGTCAATTGACGGGCATGACAGTCCGGAATTTCATTTAATGGAGGCATGCATGTCCCTCCTTTAATTTCGGCATTTGATTTTTTGTTTCCCAGAATCCTGGATAATCAAAGCCCACGATAATTATTAGGGAATCAATTAGCGCCATGACAACCCACAATTCCATTGAATGGAGGCTCCTTTATTTCTGGCAATTGAATCCATTTTTTTAATTAGAGCCAACCTTCTTTTATTGGGGCGCTCATGTCCTCAATTATCGGGTCTTTCTCTTGACATGTGTAGTCAAGGGCACAAAAAGTAGAACATAGCAGGCCCAGTGGCCCATGCAAGGGATAAACAAAAAAATAGAAACAATGCGCAGCCCACACACCAGGAAATATGTATTGCGGGTTGATTTTTAGAATAGCGAGGTACTTTTTTGCAAAATGTCACGACGGACTAAGAATACATATTTGCTTTATTATTAGGTAAAGATATGTGGATTTACATGTCCACATAATATTAAATTATTTTTTGGTGGGAGAGGATCCACATGTAGCTTGCTATAGGGATCCACGAGTATCACCCTAGCGGTGCACTACTGCTAGGGCTAGTGCACCCCAACAAAATTAAGGTAAAATTGTTATTATCTCTATAAAAGTTAAATTGTTCTCAAAATAATATTCATTTAGAAATATTTATTAAATCATCAATATTCTTTACGAACATAACTATCATAAATTATTTACTTAATTTTTACACATCCAAACTTGAAATTATAGAAGATTCGTTTAGAGACTTATTAAACTAGGGACAACATGGTGGATGAAGGTTCAGAGAACAGGTAATTAATCGGCTCAATTGGTGAGATTTTAGTGCTCGTTGGTTAGCTAAATTTTCTCTTTCAAATTTTCCACACCTGGATGGAGTGGTGATGTTGTCCATTTTTAAAATACTTTTCGAATTGGATGTACTAATTCATGCCCTATGCAAACATAATATCTCCAACTATTTTGACCTGTAAGCATTTGTAACCAAAATTGATGCCCTTTTAAAACTAAATCTAAAATTAGTACATATATTAAATACAAATGGCATTCTCTCTTTATGATTTACATGTTTTTTGTTAGGTTTGTCAATCAAAACGTCGTGATATTATCTCAATGAGGCTGGTCACGTTTGATGTTGACCATGTATATTGTGTGTGCCCGGTGTATTTCTAGCTAAGTTAATACAAGTATTTCGACAAAGCGTCAACGTAAATTTTTGCAATAAAGCATTGTCTTTTCATTTTCAGTGGTATGAGGTAACATGCATGTTGCTAATTTGGTGCTTGAATGGGAACTATTTACAGTGTGTACATTCCTGGACCTGTCAACATATTTTTATTGCAAACTTCTAATATTCAGTGAGACAAACTATATGTTACGTATAAATTGCAGATGAATTAACTTTATTTACTTTCACATATTTGGTTCTACATCACCTACTAGCATAGGCAATACACATATGGTTATAGGCTTATAGCACATAACATACATTCCACATTATGGTACCATAACTCTTAATAATAACTACAACAATTTGCCTTGCAAGCAAACTCATCTTGGAATTTCCAATGAATGGATGAACTCCTTTTCCAAGCTATATACTCTAGTTCCTTCGCCACCATTGTTCCCCTTCCATGGCTGGTCTTTCAGAGGACTCTGGCTCACTCTTATTGTCTGAGAATTGTGATGGATATTTGAGCTCTGCACATCTTCAAGTATTGTTTCAACTTCCCTCATTGTAGGTCTTTCTTCCCCTTTTAAGCTTAAGCATGCATGTGCAAGTCTTGCAACCACCTCAACATCTTCAACTACTCCTTCAAGAACAATTTGTGTATCTAGAAAAGCTAACAGACGATTGTCTCTCATTAGTGATACAAAGTGTGATGCTAGGCTTGTGGCTTCCGATGAATGAGAAGAAAAAACCAGTGTAACCCCCGTTAGTAGCTCTGCTAAGATGACACCAAAGCTATAAACATCACTCTTCTCCGTTAGTCGACTAGTGTAGTAGTATTCAGGATCAAGGTAACCATAGGTTCCTTGGACGACTGTAAGTATTCCTGTTTCATCTATTGCAATTGACCTCGAAGCTCCAAAATCCGATACTTTTGCTGTTAAAGTATCAGTAAGTAGTATATTGGCAGATTTGATATCTCTATGGTATACTGATATGGAAGCAGCTGAGTGTAGATATGAAATAGCCTTGGCAGTTTCCAATGCAATCCTCAATCGATCTTTCCATGATAAATGGTTCTCAAGTTGGCCATGGAGATAAGACGAGAGAGTTCCATTTGATATGAACTCATAAACTAGTAGAGGAACTTCTGTCTCGAGGCAGCAACCAAAGAGCTTCACCACATTCCTATGGTTTGTCTGTGAAAGTATGACAACCTCATTTATAAACTCGTCAATTTCCCTCTGCACGACATTTTTGGCCTTCTTGATGGCCACGACACGTTGATCAGATAAGATGCCTTTATACACCGTGCCATGCCCACCGCCACCAAGGATCCGACTATGGTCAAATTTGTTGGTTGCTTGCTCTAGCTCGTGTAAGCTGAAAATCTTCGTCTTTTCGGCTATATCTTTGTTTGAAGAGATCAACTGTTGCAGAAGCAATCCATGGTTTTTCCTAAAGAACTTTTGTCTAAACTTCTTGGCTCTTCGTTTCTTGAGTTTTTTCATGACTTGGGAAACACCTAGGAGTGAAAACAGTAGGCCAAAACCAACAGCAATTGCTGTTATGGTAAATGGACCTGCAGAAAACAAACGTAAGATTGAGAACAATATTTGTTGTGTTCACTTCAAGAAGTCAAGCTACTACATTAAATCTATTTCAGACTTCTCAAATATTCCATGAAAAAGTTTTCTTGTAATAAGAATATCTACTAGACCATTGATATTGGAAGTACTTTACACGCGTTTTTTTATTTCCTTTGTTATCCATGTCTGAATGATCTACAATACTACTAATGCTTTGAGTTAGCATTAGAGATAATTATAACTGAAGGATCAAGCAGGTAGGTCCTAGCAGTAGTAGTATTAAAAAAATCAAACTTTCTAGCAATACTTATCAGTATTTTATTTCAGGGAGAAAAATCTAAACTCACAATAATTGATGAACAAAACATGAAATTTTCTCTTTGCACTTATCACCAACGAAGCCCTGTATTTAGTGTTTTTTTGTACCTGCTAAGTTAATGATGCTTTTCTTTGCTGAGCATCGGTATGTCCCTTGCATATTGATACAGGTACCATTGCAGGGATAAACTTCTGGTTGTAGGCACTCGTTGATATCTGAAGGGAAAAATACACTGTTGGAACGTAGGAGGCTTTATATATCAAATGGAAAAATAAACTAAGATAGGACACATATGTTCTCTTGTAACGATATAACTACTGCAAATATGTAAGGAACTACCTACTAACACATAACTTGGCACCCATCAGTAATATATGGGTTGCCCTCGTATCCTAGAGAACAGCTATACCATCCTTTTTTTATAATCTCCGAAAAAGTAATAGCAATCATTTTCAAGCTTAAACATCCAAATTTAGAAGATTTTGGCATGACAAACGATGTCGACATGTCCTCATTGCCAATTAATCCAACCACTCCAACATTGCCTGTACACTCAACCTGGCGAGGGAAAACATCCAAATTTAGAAGATTCAACGCAACCGCCAAAATTCATCAATTCCATTTAATGAAACTTGATGAGGCATGCACCATTAGTTGCGCCTATTCTAGATCAGATGACACTCCCATTTAATTTTGTTTTCGGCAAGTGACTAGGCAAATTTCCTGTATTTCCCCTCCCAACTCCGGCGAGGCTGCATCGTCAACATATTTTCTCTATTCCTACCCGACCAGGCAATGAATCTTTGATTGTACGGCGCCAATGCATCATTGGTGTTCCGAACAAAATCCTTGAAGCGCTTCAGTTAGTGAGGATTTCCGCCGCTGCTGCCGAGTTCTATAGCGGGGCATTTGGCCTGGAAACGCGGTCTAATACGGGCAGGGCGTTCAACAAAATGCCATGAAAATGGTCTAATTCACGGCGTTTATGCTAATTCGCCTATGTATGTAGAACTAAACTATGGCATTTTGAAATTTCGCTGCCGATGCACCTGGGTTTCGAGGCGATTCCCCAAAACACCCCAAATACTCTGCCCTTGTGAGGCGATTTCCCAAAATGTCTCAAGACAACAAGTAATAAGGCGTTTTAGAAAATGCCTCTACCATAACGCCTCGGATCAACTGACGTGTTCTAGTGGATCGTTGGAAAGAAGTGACCGACCCTGGTCTCGGCGGGGACTCTCTTGAGCATTTTGTCAAACAGCTCATCTTTACATCAAGTCGCTAACCATTTGCTCGTGGTTCACCATTGGTTAAGCCCCCGGGAAGAAGTTAAAACAAGGTTGCCTCCCTCCGAGTGCACGAACCTCTATAGAGGTGCGCCGCCTGCCAGACGTTTGAGTGCCCACACCCTTCTCCCGCGCTACCAGTCCCCACTCCTGAGGCGCCTTGCCGCCAACCAGGCCCTAAGCGGTAATCTATCGGACCCGTGGTGTTTTCTGGTCGTATTACATGAGCCATCACACCTCTGCTTTTTTAGCACACACACCTATACTTAAGACATGTATAATGGTGCTATCTTGGATGTGCCATATAGGATAAATGCTGAGATGGAGGAGAGAGAATCTGTAAGAAATGACTTGCCTTTCTTATGTCTCACCATGTTTTTAGGAATATCTAGTAATCTTAAAGAAGGCTAAGATATAACTCATTGTAGACATGTTTTATTGTCATCTCTAAATTACATGCAAGGTTTAAGATAAGACTATCTTATCAACAATTGTACATGCCTTTACCATTTCGGTTGGTTAAGAGGCCACAACCCATTTACTTAATCGAGAATGGAATTCAGATGACCTAAAAGCCTAGCCTACTTAAGTTAAAATGTTTTAAAAATATTAGAAATTTCTACAAAGAGGGGCAATCACCAGCGTAATCATTAATTAAGAAGTACTTATCGCAAAGATCACTCATGTATCCCAGTTGCGACAAGTGGCGCACTGCATATGCGCCATTTGTCACAGCCTGGAGTTTTTCCTTTTTCGTAGATTCATTTATTCAAAATGTTTTATCTTAAACTGTGCATCCAAATCTCGAACCATTTTCACCGTTGGATTCCCCGCGCTGATACCTTCAAAATTAGATCTCATGTTGATAGGTTAGAATGAACTTTATTCACAAAAAAAACTAGGCGAATAAATGCTTATTTTTTTACTTTCCGAAGAGGCACAACTATGTCTCTCGCAGAAGCAAATCTGTGCCTCCACGAGAAAAAAATTCTGAGTCTCTCGAGGAAGGAAAAAGTTGAAAATAGTTTTTTTTCCTTTTCCCAGATGCACGACAAAGCAAATCCCTGCCTCCATGAAAAGTAAACCTATGCCTCTCGCAAAAAAAAACACATTTTTTCATGCAAAAAAATTGAGTGTTTCCTAAACCTAAAATAACCGGAGGGAAAATGAAAAGCTGAAAAAACATCTAAAAGCCAAAACCGCGTACAGAAAAAAAAATCCAAAGGAAGCACACAGAGCACGACACATGGCGGCAACTAAGAACGCACCAATTGACGCGCTCCCAACCCACTAAAAGTGACCCTTGCGGAGGCTCCCGAAGGAGAGCACTCGCTGATTAGTTCCTCCTGATCACCAAGGGCCTCCTATTGGGTCAAATAGGAGGGCTGCTGCACAGCGAGCCCTCGATTGGGCCGACACATTTGATAGTAGCGACAAAGCTACTGTACAATAATTCTTTTTTTCCTGTTTGTTTTGTTTTCTAGTGTGGTTTTCCTGATTGGTTTGGTTTTTAATCAATTTTCTAATTTTGTTCTTTAAAAACACATATGTTTTTCAATATTTCTGAAAGTAAAGATATTTCACAAAAAGCACGAAAAAAGTTAAAACTCTTTTGAACATATATTGTAAAACATGAACATTTTCAATATTTTTTAACATTTTATGATTTTATAAATGTGATCAGTCTTTAAACACAATTTTCAAAAAGGTAAATTTTTTGAAAGCATAAATTTTGTGAAAACGTGATTTACTTTTTAAATTCAGAAACATTTTGTAAAATTCCAAACATCTTTTGAAATGTTTTGAACAACTTTTAAAATTTTATTTTTTTGTACTTTATGACATTCTTATAGAAGGAATTAAAAAAATCAAGAGAAGGAAGAAAACCGAAAAAGAAAACAACAAAAATAGAAAAGGGAAAAATCAGACTGAAAAAATCTATAACATTGTGTACACTAGCTACTGCTAAATGGGCCAGACCAGTCTGCTCATTCGTTTGATTCCCCCTATGCAATTTCTCAATACAATTTTGCAGAGAGCGACAGATAGGATGCGCTAGGGCCCTTCTAAAAAAAATGATATGCTAGGGTGGGCGCGGGTGCAGTTTTGGGAACAAAGTGCAAATTATAGTAACCTTCGAATCAACGGTTTTCAACTTGGAATACTACCATAAAAATATACTATGTCTTTCTTTTGAGCAAATATAAAGTCTGTTGTTATGTTCAGCCCCAACCCTTGTGATACTGTCAGAAATCCTATTGTGAGTACGTTGGGAATACTTAAAAAAATTGGAATGAGAAATACCTAGGCCAGCATGTCCATGTGGGTCGCTCTAAAAGGAGGGCTTTCAACTATATCAAACGCAACATGTGTGGCTGTGTGTATGGTTGGCAGGGGAAACTTCTTGCTAAGGAGAGTAAGGACGCTTTGGTGAAGGCCGTGAAACAAGCCATTCCCACATTTGCTATGTCGTGCTTCGACCTAACAAAAACATTTTGTGCAGAAGAAAACACTCTCCTTGGTAAGTTTTGGTGGAGCCAACAAGACAAGCAAAATGCAATGCATTGGATTAGCCGGGGAAGTTATAGCAACACAAGGAGATGGGTGAATTGGGATTTCGGGATATTCATATGTTTAACTTGGCCATGTTGTCGAGGCAACGATGGAGGCTCCTTCAAAATCCAACCAGCCTGTGTGCAAGAGTTTCGAAGGCTTGATACTTTCCCCATTGTAGTGTTGTTGAGGCTGAAGCTCGCGATGGCATTTCTTACTCATGGCGAAACATTCTGAATGGGCTGGATCTGTGAAGCAAGGTTACATATGGAGAATTGGCGGCGACACAAGAGTGAACATCTGGTTGGACCCGTGGATACCAAGACCCTGGTCAAGACGGGTAATGAAACCTAAAGGAACCAGCTTGCTAACTCATGTTTTCGAACTGATATGCCCAATTACAAGCGGCTGGGATGAACGCCTTGTCAAGGATACTTTATGTGCAAAAGACGCTCGCCATGTACTAAGCATCCCGCTGAGGGAGGGGTGGATGACTTCATAACGTGGCTTTTTGATAGCAAGGGTAACCACTCGATGAAGAGTGCCTACAAACTTCAGGTCGAGTTAACTAAACATGAAAAGAACGGAGCACCGAGTTCAAGCTCTTCTGGAGCCGGCCAACTAGAAAGAACCGAAGATCTGACTTGGAAGCGCATATGGAAGCTACCGTGCCCGCCGAAATTCTAGATGCTTGTATGGAGAATCAGGCATGAGTACCTGGCCCTATGTGCTAACCTAGTGAGAAGGACTATACCACAAGAGAAATCAAGTTGTTTCCTAGGTGGCGGAGGAGAGGAGGATGGCGGGCACCTCTTTATAAAATGCAAGTGGGTTAAAGAAGTGTGGCGGCAGCTGGGCTTGGAGCTCGAACGTAGCCAACTCGAATGCATCAAGGGCATGCATGCAATGCTAGACGCTTTGTGGGGATTAGATGATAAGAAATGGGTCCTCATTATTACCCTCTGGTGTGCAGTGGTGGAACCAGAGAAAAAAAGTACGTGAAGGTGAGCTGCCAGTGCAAGTGCCAGAACTAGTTAGACACATCCGATGCAATGCATTGGAGTACGAGGAAGACTTTACACCGCCGAAGAGGAAGCTACCCTCTAGGGCATGGAAGCCGCCCGGTACAGAGATGCTCAAGTTCAGCCTCGACGGAGCTTTCGTCCCTGGCAGTTCAAATGGCGGATGGGGTGTGATCGCTCGTGATAGCACTGGACAAGTAATAGTTGCTCGAGTTGGACGCTAGGATCACAACCATGACGCCTTAGGTGTGGAGGTCAATGCGAGGCGACAAAAGTGACGATAGCGGTTGAGCTTGGAGCCACCCGGGTTGCTTTTGAAAGGGATTCACAGTTGCTTGTGGATGCTATTAATATCCGCACAGCGATCATTGAAGACCTCAAACATCAGCTCAAGATGTGATTTTTCAAAACATAGCGTGAGCGCATATAGGCGCACAATGTACTCAGCAGCACATGAACTAGGCAGGATAGGTCGAATATGTTTACCTAATAATTGTATGGAGTGGAACTCTAGTGTACCACCCACTGTGGCTGTTTTGTGTCTCGGGTGATATGCCCGAGCACTGTCAATAACTACTCATTTCTGAAAGACTTCAAATTCAAATATCCAAGGCATTACAATACATGTTATGACCATGATTCAGTTAAGCAATGCCGATTAACCATAATTACATGATATCATATGATGGTTTCCTGTGCCTAGGGTCTAAAGAAACCGTAGCCATTCGAGGACAACTTGGAAGGTAAGGAAACCACTGGTCAACATTGGAGTATAGTTATGTTTCTTCCATGTTAGATTTGTGTGTGGTTCATGGGAATATGTCAGCAATGGAGTTGAAGTGAAAAAAGTTGAGAGTGAATCCCATTTTTACCCCTAATTTCCTGTTTGTGACAGAATTTACCTTATTTAGCAAAAATCTTAAGTTCTACTTATTTTAAGCAAACTTGCACAACTTTTTACCCCTCTTAATTATTTTTATGATCTGATCAATTGGGCCTACATTTCAGCGCCGTCCGTCAAGCTTTGTCTGCGAGGAGGAGGACCAAACGTCTTTGAGTTCCACCGAGCTTTGTGAAGTTCCTTGAGCGGATCCATGAAGGGATTGATCTCGATCCATGTTCCCATCTCCCATTCTCATTGCTTCTCGCTTTCATTTTTTCATTGCATGTGAAATATGGCAACTCTCTCGGTGGATGGCTCCTTCTCGATGACGGACGATACGTCATGAGCCGGTATGATCCTTAGATGACATGACAAAAGAGTTATCTATACTGCCTACAGGTACTAGTTTCACCGCAATGAGGCATTCGAAACGGAAATCCATGCGATGATGCAAGGTGTGGCTTTGGTTATACAACACCCAGAACTTCTAGTATTTGTGCCATCAAATTCATCAATGGTCTTATCAATCTTTCTAGACATTCATTGGATTAATCTGCATATGGTTAGCTAGCTTGGGAGAATAAGGCCTTGATGGGTGAGTGGGAGTTTAAAACACATAAGCTTCGTTCTGAATAAAATAGAGTAGGAGATTGTTTAGCAAGTTATAGTCGTACCGAATGTTGCACTACTGTATTTGACAACATAGAGGGCCCTGGTGTATCAAGGATCTCTTGCCTCTTGATTGTAAGTCTATAATTTTGGGGGAAAAAATCCTTTTACCCCCCGCAAACAAAAAAATGGGATCAATCTTGATCTGTGATGTTCTCTATCCAATTGATTTTCTTTTCTTTTTCTACTGTGTTAAACAGCAGGAGAATCAAGCCTCTTGATTGGAAATGTGCTCTCTTTCGTATTAGCAATGATTATGGTTGTTCATATTGTGAACATTTACAAGGTATAAAGGGAAGAGCCCTCGATCTTCCCTCGATATGGAAGCTCGTAAGAGGGAGAGGAAGAGGCTCGATCCTCAAGGCCGGTGAGGCTGAGCTAGTGGAGCACATCTGACGGGCTGGTATTTTGTGTGGTTTGTGCTACAAAAAAAGTAAACTAAACGGAAAACACCAAAGTAATTAACCCTTTTACGCGGCTAGCCAAATTGGCGCTAAAACATGGGGATGACTTGTCAAATTAAGAAAAATAGATGGGGTAAAAAATTGCAAAAGTTTGCTTAGATTTAGTAAAAATTAAGAATTTTGGTTGCATGGGGTAAAAGTTGTCACAAACGTGAAACTAGGGCGTAAAATGGAGTTAATAGAAAATTTAAGGTGAAATCATGTAGAATAAAAGTCGAGTGTGTTTATTCTTACTACTCGTAAATACGTGCGTGCAATGCATGTTGATATTACGAAAATAGGAAGGAAATTAATTACTGATTGATATTAGGCAGAATATAAATTATAAATTAATTATGTGAGTATAGTACAACCATTGATATTTGGTATGATATTAATCACACGCTAAACATGTTGAGCACTCACCATTAAGCAATATAGATCGTCGGATTAACATGGTTTGATGGCTGAGATCAATTGGATCTGACTCTTTGGGTCTTTTTAAACCGGTAAGGATATAGATCTAGATTCTATTGTGGCCATCACGGGTGATCGTAGCTGGCGTCGGGAGTCTGGTGTTTTGGTCTCCTGGGATTGTCGGTTCTTCATACGGCAAATTGCCGCCATGTTCTAGATTTTCTTGCCAACGGTTGTGTCTAAGGGCCTCTTTGGTTTGAAAGATTTTTTTTTATAAATTTTGGATGATTTCAATCCCAAGAACCCGTTCCTATTGAAGCCCTTTGGATCATTGGATTGGGTCCTCCAAATTCCCATGTAATCCATTCATATGCATCTCATTTCCTGGGAATTTCAACCATTGGGTGTCCAATGAACCGCAACGAACGGTTTGATTGTCTGTTTCGTTTAACAAGATCTTAGTTCACATATTGGGATGGCTAGATTATGTGGAATTAAAGAAAATAGAGTTAGCCATACTTGTGCACATTTGGCTGATAGATTAAAAATATACTTTTTCCTTTAATATAGTGTGCATTGGTTTTCGCAAAAGTTCAAATTTCCTAAACTTTGATCAAGTTTATAGATAAGACGATTTATATAATATGAAAATATATGTCATGATGAATCTAATGGTGTTGTTTTCGTATTCTGGATGTTAATAAGTTCTCCACAAATTTGGTCAAAGTTTACAAGGTTTCATTTGAAAATCTAATACGCACCATATTTCAGACATATATGGAGTATGAAATTATACAAGAACCTTGTTCTTTTCCTGAATCTGTCAAACAGTGGCGGACCTAGGCTTGACCACAGGGGTGCCAACAACCTTATCTCTCACAATAGAAATGCCATGCATATAACCCTAAAACATTGTCAGTGTCATTCTAACCCTATAATACACACATGATTAGACTAACCAGTGTGAGATAAAAAAATAGTTTTGCATTTTTTGAGGGGGCACGGCACCACTGGATCCACCACTGCTGTCAAACCCATAATATTGGCGTAAATTTTAGTTTTATAACTGACCATTATTGTTTCAGTTTTTTTTATCCGATGTTAATTTCTAACTAGTCAGTTAAGTACTACGATATTTTTGTCTTCACTTTTTTATTTATGGGGAAAAAGTACCATGATTTTTTCTTCAGTTTGTAGCATTTACAGTAATATTGGCAGAAAAACAGGGTACCTTGGCATCCATCGGCGATGTAGGGGTTCCCCTCGTAACCTCTTGAGCAGTTGCACCGTGCTCTGATGAAAGCATATCCATTGACGGCATCGACAATGACGCTGTTCACGCTGATGCATCTCTTCCACTCGGAGACACCGGGATCATACAGGAACATATCCTGATCGGCGTCCACGTGGAGCGACCATTCCAACACCGTTGGAACCACCGTCGAATCGACCAGCCTCCGCGGATCGTCGAGGAAGTTCTTCTTCAGCGCGTCCTGCTGGCCCCTGAACCACCTCTGGTCAGCGATGAACGCTGCCGCGTGCACTAGTAGTGGGGAGGCAGCGGCAGCGGCAGGCCGCTGGGCTAGGTCGTTGAGCTGGATGGTGTAGGACGAGAGGCCCCGCGCGACGGGCGTCTGGCAGCAGCCGACGCCGGAGCAGGAGGCGGAGGAGGCGTCCCTCGGCGGCGGCAGCGCGGAGAGGGACACGCAGAGCGCCGCGCAGACGCCGATGCGGTCGCTGGCGGAGTATAACGTGTCGTGCGCCACGAGGTTGGCGAGGAGGTTGCATCCCATGGCGACGAAGCGGTTGTGCCTGGCCGACAACGCCAGGGGCCCGCCGGGCCGCATGCCGGCGGACCACGTGCCGTTGAGCTGCTGGAGGGAGCTCGTGTCGAGAATCCTTGTGCGGATCCGCACCGTGCCGTCCGGCAGCGAGATGCCGACCACCTCCGCGCCATGGTCACCGCCCAGTGACAGCTTCGGTGGATGGCGCGTCTCGTCGCATGTGAGGTCGAAGCCCTGGCGGAAGCAGCCTTCGCGGGTGCCAAATGGGTAAGGGACGGTGATGTCGCCGCAGGTCTCCGGGCAGCCAGGCAAGGCGATCGGAGCGGCCAGTGCTGTCACTAGGAGCTGAAGAAACAGGAGCGACACGACCGCGACAGTGGTGTTCATTGGATTGGTGGCCAGGTACAAGCCAGGGCTAGGCGCGTAGCTAGTCATCTGAGACCTTGTGAGCATTTATACAAGCTGTCCATTTCATGCGATGATTGTAAGCAATCATGGACGAGGTTAATTACGAGGTGACTTGGTGTTTAGATTAGACTCGCAGCTCATTTGGATGCATTTTTTTTCTTTGGAGATGGATGGATGGCACGATCGACGAGATGCTGTTCATAGGATACATTAGCTTGTTTCGAGAGGATATATACACTAATTAATCGTGTCAACCGTCGAATATGTGAACGAAATAAATTGCTCCGCATAGAGTTGACTTGATGTGGTCTTGCCACGTACTAGTATTGTATCTGCGAACCAGGAAGATATTGTGAATTGAGCGTAACTCAGTTGGTTAGATTTTTTGTGGTGGAACCAAGCCATTAGGGTTCAAGTTCTAGACTTGACACATGTGCTTATATTTTTGTTCGAAACAAAGAACCAAAGAGATATTATTATAGTTTATTGAGAAAAGTTTACTTTTGGTCCCTCGGCTATTCGACCTCCCTAACAAGACATCTTGCAGCCTCAACCATTCACACAAGACATCTTTCTTCCCTCGACGAATATGACGTGGTTCCGCATGGGTAAGCACGGCTTTGACTAGTCGTTGCTCTCCCTCCCTCCCTCCTCTCTCTCTCTCTCTCTCTCTCTCTCTGTGTGTGTGTGTGTGTGTAGCCGCTCGAGGGAACATGGTTTCCCCACCGCCGCCACCACAGCTCTACCCGCCCCCCCTCGCCGTCATTGTCGACGCCTGACTCGTGGTTGCAAGGTACTCCTTCCTCTTCCTTCCTCACTTTTTCCTCGTTCATCCGGCTCCTCTTCCCGCACCTTTACATAAGTGCAAGATGTCACTGCAGTCGGTCCGACTCCGAGGGCTTGCATGGAGGGCTCACTCGGTGTGGGGGTGACACACTGCATGTCAGCAGTCCACCTTCCGGTAGGAAGCAGGTAAGGGTGGTTTCGAACGTCGGGTTGGCAGCACTGGACATCAGGTTGCACAACCGGCTCTCCTGCGAGCATCATGGCGGCGGATGTGGCTATTTTCCTTAGTTGTGCAGGTGGCGGGGGTGGTGGCTGGTCCTGTCCAGGTCACTGCTGACGATAGTGGTGTAGCTAAGAACTGGATTTGGAGGTCTTGACTTTGTCATTGCAGGCCTTCCCTCAGGGTGGACTTGGTGGCCTAGGTGCCTTGTTGTGGTGCTTACGAGTTAGCGAGAGAAAGCTCTGTGCTTTGATGTCGATCACGGTGATTCTCGCGGGTGTCACATCCCTCTTTGAGGTCCTCCTCCTCGTCCTAGGGCTCTGAGATACTGTCGTAAGCAAGCTCAACCTATGTTGGGCCAACCAGGGGCCTAGGCCCCAATGAATTTCTACATTTTCTAGCTTAATAGCACAATGTTTTACCACCTAGGTCCTAGTTAGCCCGACAATTGTGCCCCCACTTACTTTTTGAGCTGAGTTTTCCCCTATGCAAGAGCCTTATATTCTACCCCTATACTAGATCTTTGATAGTGTTGCATGTTTCCCAGCACTCTAGGATATTAAGTTAGCTTCAAAATAAAAGAAAAATGATTTTTTGGAAGTGGAACACAGCGCCCGCACACGCAGTTGGCCGGTAGTTCATTTGCCTCATGATTTCAAAAGGTGGCTAGTCTCCTACATGTGTTTTAGGTTGTTTTTTTGAACTTTAGCGACTTTATTTAATTAATAATCATATCCTTTACAATAAGAGGGGCCAAGAAATCTGGAGGTTTATCATACCACACCCCTGATTCCTGCCTCAAAAAACTAAAACGAGCAAGAATATGAGCACACTCATTTGCTTCCCTCGCACAATGATTTATAGTCGCCTTGTCGAAAGCACTCATCAACTTTCGACAATCATCAGTGATAACTGCTCCCGAAGCTCGATACTCCGCCGGGTTTAGAATAGCTTGGACAATATCCATAGAGTCACTCTCGATGGAATATAGAAAATACCAAGCTCTTCGGCTAATCGTAGTCCTACTAACACCGCAAATGCCTCCATCGTAGGAGCATCGAGTGCATGTGTTTTAGGCTTTGATT
>NC_041383.1:748524765-748558859 GCF_002162155.2 Triticum dicoccoides | reverse complement strand
TGTTTTTGCTACAATTTGCATGCTCAGTTACCATGCTTTTTCGTTTGGCTTTGATTTTAGATCTAGTATATTTTTTGAACTGAAAGTCTAATATTATGTTTCGTTTGCATATTCGTGTTTGTTGCGACGAGGTTTTTCAAACAAGACCATTCTTGTGGCAGTGTTCTTCTACTTTTTAAAAATTGTTTGGCTAATTTTAAAAGTGTTCACACCTGCTCATGTAATTCTCAAAAGAATTCACCTATTTAACGAAATTTGACAATTAAAAAGTGCTCACCTACTTAAAATGAAGTATTATCTAGATGGAAATTTGCTTATGGCAGGCCCAAAGAAGGGCTCATCTTTTACATGGCAGAGCATTGCGGCAGGTCTTCAAACCTTCAAGTGAGGGCATATCTGGCGAGTGGGGACGAGTGCCAAAATAAATATTTGGACGGATCACTAGATCCCACAAAGTCCTACAAGGAAGGTTATCACGCCAAGGGGTAATATCTTGTTGACCACTGTTGATGAACTTATTGATCCAGGAACAGGAGGGTGGGATGAAACCTTGGTTCGATCTATATTCTTTGGTGTTGATGCTCAACAGATTTTGAAGATCCCATTATCTACCCATTTACTGGATGATTTTGTGGCATGGAATGTCACAAAAAAAATTGTTTCTCGGTTCGATCAGCATACTATGTCGAGTGGGAGCACCAATTCGGCCCAAGAATGAGAAAGGACCCAGCCGAGACATCAGCAAACAACCCTGTTTGGGAGACTCTTTGGAAACTACAAGTTCCAAGCAAGATAAAGATTTTTGTCTGGCGAGCACTACATGGAATCATACCTGGGGTGGGAGTATTGCGAAGTAGACATATCAAAGTCTCACCTTCATGTCCTATATGTCACCAAGGACCAGAGGATATTCGTCATTTGGCTTTCACTTGTGATCGTGCACGTTAGGTTTGGAAGTCCTTGGGTTTGGATGAGATTATAGATGCAACTATTCGCACTGATCGCTCGGGCTCGGTGGTAATGGAGGAGTTACTCAGAAATCCGGTGAAAAAATCTCCTGTCTTGGGACAACTGGGGCTCCAAGAAATGATTGTCGTTGGCGCATGGTACATCTGTGGGAACGCCGTGAAGCTGTAAAGGGGGTGAATGTCAAGCCTGCACCAAGTTCCTCGTTTGCTATCCAAGCTATAACCTCAAATCACGCGACACGTCCAACTGTGGTAACCTCTGAAGATCGATGGCAACGTCCAGTTCCTGGGTCGTACAAACTGAATGTGGATGCGTCCTTCTTCGAGGACGGGAGTGGGGCTCCAGCTGCTGTTCTTCGTAATTGCCGTGGAGAAGCGATTGCCGGGGTCTCAGAGCTTATAGATAACACTCTTAGTGCACAATCAGCTGAAGCAATTGCTCTTCGCTTGGGGCTACGGCTGGTTTATGCAGTTGGGTGTAGGAATATTGAAGTAGAATCAGACTGTGAAGAACTGGTACATGCATGTAATGGAGAGACAGAAATTTGGAGCTCCTACTCACCTACCCTTGCTGATTGTTTTCATCTCTCCCATGACATCCCGAATATTTCTTTTGCTCATTGTCCGAGAGAAGCAAACAGAGTTGCACACTACCTAGCTAGGCGATGCTATGATTCAAAAATATGTGAAGAGTGGTTAGATGAGATGCCTTCTTTCTTATTACCTCATGTAATCTTTGATGTAACACTTTCCCAAATTGAATAAATGCCACAAGGCTTTTCCCTCAAAAAAAATATCACTTTAAAAACAAATGTTTGGTCTAGCTTAAAAAGTGTTCACTCCTTTAAAAAACCATGCAATTTCAGAAAAATTGTTCCCGCATTATAAAAAATGTCATGTAATTTCAAAACGTGTTCATGTCTTTTAAATATGGTCATGCAGTTTTTAATATTTTTCACGCATTTTTATAAACATTCACGAATTTATGCAGAAATGTTTTAACATTAAAATTGGATAAAAGGGAAAAAATGAAACCGAAAAAAGCTGAATGACAAAAGGTTGGCAAATTATAAAGTAGAAAATGAAAAAATAAAGAAACAAAGAAAAGGAAAAAATAGAAGCTTGAACATGAACATGAAAGGAAAAAGGAAAAATAAAAGAAAGGACAAAAAATTGGAAGAATAGTTTATAAAAAAAATCTACCAAAAAGCGAAGTAAACCATAATCAGAAATTACAATCACTGAAAACCAGAACATTATTTTGCCAACCGAACGCAATGGGACCAGCCCATATGGAGTGCCGATGAGCAATTAATCGGCTATATCCCGCAATAACCCGGTTATGGTATTTTAGTAGGATCACAGATATTTTAGACACTTATACATTGTTTACCGAGACTAAGGGCCCGTTCGGAGTCCCTCCGCTCCCGGAGCTGGCGGAGCTGCAGTTGAAAATGACAAAGCGGGGAAACAGGTGCTCTACAGATCCTGGGATTTCACGGAGCTGGTGAATTGCTGAACAACTCCTAAAACTTGCCGACTTGGGCCGCTTGCATCTTCCCTATGCAGAGTCTAGGACGAATGGACGACAAGATTGCATAGAAAGTAGTCAGATTATTTTCTAATGCTTTTACCAATCCAGTCCCCAATAACTTGCACATACAAATTCTTTGTCTCTGTCATAGAAATATGCAATCACTCACAAGTGGTCACTGGAATATGTATGTAGTGAACAATTTGGAGGGCCAGTAAGTCTGATTTTTTAAAATTAAGGTTAAAAGTTTGAAAAAGCTCCTACAATAATTTTACATGCAGTATATAGATTTGTTCTATACAAGTGTAAAGTTTCACTAGGAGATACTTTAATATGAGCAACATATTAATAATTTTATCTATATATAATGGCAAACAGTGTGTCTACTATCTGCTATTGTATTTTCTTTTTTGTGTACTTGTATATAAAATTATGTGCCCCCTCCGTTCCTAAATATAATACCTTTTAGAGATTTCAATATGAACTATATATGGAGCGAAATGAGTGAATCGACACTTTAAAATACGTCTATATACATCGGTATATTGAACTCTAAAAAGTCTTTTAGCATGGCCTGCCGGCTCCTGACTGGTCCTAGGAGAAGCAACAACAGGCAACCCAACGAGCGCGGCAACTATATCTTGCTACACGCGAGTGTTTGTTCGGGCTCGCTGAAGGATTCCCTCCCACCTGTAGCTACTGGTCCAGCCCATATGCAATGTTTTTTCCTGTTCGCTAGATTTCGTTGTGTTCGTTCGCTGGGATTGTCTTCCCAAAAAAATTTCTTCCTTTTTTTATTCTTTTCTTTTGTTTTCTTTACAGCTTTCTTTGGTTCTCAGTTTTTCTTTGGTTTTTCATGTTTTTTTTTTACATTTTCATGGTTCTTACCGATTTTCTCTGTTTTTCTTTTGTTTTCTATACAACTTTTCTTCAGGTTATTTTTTGCTTATTTGTCGGTTTTCTTTGCTTTTCTTGGTTTTTGTGCTTTCTTTCTTTTTTTCCTTTGTTTTAATTTGGTTTTGTTTGTTTCTTTCTTGGTTTTATTAGGTTTCTTGTTTTCTCTCATCTTTCACTGTTTTTATACACATTGTTGGTATGTATATCTAGTATATTTTTCTAACAATATTTAACACTTTTTAAATACATGATCAACATCTTCTAATACATGGCCAAAAAAGTTGTATACACATTTAACATTTTCTAAATGCTTGATTATATTTTTTGGACGCTGATACGCATCAGTCGGTAGATCTTTTTAAAAGATACGCCGCCTTGCGAGCCATCGGATCTGGTTGATTGAGCCGCCAATCGTCACCTTATATCATTGCAACACAGGGCGTGTTGCAAGTAATCTCCGCAACATAAGTCATGTTGCGCAAAATTTTACGAGAGATGTCAAGTCGTAGATTTTTTTTGCAACAGAGGTCTTGTTACAACTTTTTTTTGCAACAGAGGTCTTATTATAGTTTTTTTTTTGCAACAGAGGTCTTGTTGCAATTTATTTATTTATTTTTACAATAGAGATCTTGTTGCAATTTTTTTTTGTAACAAAGGTCTTGTTACACCTCCTTTTGCAACAAAGACATTGCTGCAGAAACTCTCTATAGCGGACTAGTGACACGCGTCACACGGAAGAGACGGTGGATGCTTGCGTATGATTCGCCGGCTGAAGCCAAGCATTTTCCTGGGAAACGATTACAATCTGTCGGTCGATCATGCGTTGAGTTCTGCCGCACGCCCAACCGCCAGATACGAGTTTGATCTGACAACACATAACCTCTAATCAGCTGGCCAAGACGTTCATCACTTGACACGTGCCTGTGCGACTTGGAAAATTTTCCCGCAACATCATCCATGTTGCAAAAGTCTTTCTACAACAATATCCATGTTGCAAAAAAAAGTTAAGATGAAAAATTTTCTGCAACATCATCTGTGTTGCAGAAGTCCTTATGCAAGAACACTCATGTTCCAAAAAAGTTAAGACGAAAAACTCTGCAATAGAACCTCTGTTGCAATGTTTCTGCAACAAAAGGTCTGCAGTAAAGCGTTCCACGACACTACCTTTGTTGCATTAGTGGGGAAAAGGGATGCAACAATATCTACACATTGGTCGGCGGATCCTTTTTAAAGATCCATCGCCTTGACAATTGTTGATCTAGTGTCCAACACTGTCCTCATCATTGCAACAAGGATTGTGTTGTAGAATTCTTTGCAACAAAGCTTATGTTGCAAAAGCCTTTTACAACATAGTTGACGTTGCCTATTTTTTCACTACTTTTGCAACATGGGTTTTGTTGTGAAAAAAAGTTGCAACATAAATGATGTTGCAGAATATGTTTACAATTTTCTCCGTCTTCATTTTTTTGCAACATGGGTATTGTTGCGGAAAACAATTTGCAGCACACATGATGTTGTAGGAAAAATTACAAAAGAGGAAACACAAAGGACATGCGTCATACAGAGGAGGCGGCAGATCGCTCGCGTTTGATCCACCGGTTGAAGGTATGCTTTTCTCCATGTTTTCCAATTACAAGTTTAACATTTTTTTAATACATGGTCAACATTTGTATATAAATACATTTAACATTTCTCAAATGCTTGATTAACATTTTCAGGTACAAGTTTATCATTTTTTTTGAATGCATGGTCAACAATTGTTCTATACACATTTAACATTTTTCAAATACTTTTTTTTGGATTGCTTACCACATGTGTCATGTGGTAATTTTTCAAATACTTGATTAACTCTTTTTAAAGTACTTGAGTAAGATTTTTTTTTTACAATATGTTCCTTTTGATTCGCACAACCCTCTGAATGAGTGGTACCTACGCAACTTTTTTCACACATAATGTATATTTCTTGTATACATCAGAAGTATTTTCTATATACATTTAACATTTTTTAAATGCTTGGTTAAGACTTTTTTCAAATATGTCATGTAAAGTGTTTTTTGTAATATATTTATGTATAACATTTGAAAGTATAAACAAAAGTAAAAAAAGAGGACAAAAAAAAAGAGGCTGTGGCCTCCTGCGTCTCACAAATCACCTAAGAAATAAAAAACAAAAAAACATGTAAAGCTCTCCGTATCTCCTGAGAAAATAGCCAATCACCACAAGTAGAAGGAAAATCTCAGTACTTGTGGCTTTTGGAAATCTCGGTACTTGGATATGTTGCATCATAGGCAAGACTTACCCCAATTCATCACTTTTCCTTCACCTGCCACTTGTCCTCCTGCCCCCGACATGCTATTTCTCCTTTGTTCCTATAGATAGAGGGGAAAACAATGAGTTTACCTGAAAGCACAAAATATTGTGGGTAAAAGAACGATTATCATCAGGGTGAATAATGGTGGAATGAAAAATAAAAGGTCACTCACCATCTTTTACTAAAGCAACATGTGTATATATGGCAAATGATGCTACAAGGACCTGACATATTATACATAGATATATCTATTGCTGGCGACAATGTGCCGCTGCCGAGGTGGTATTGAGCAAGATTATGTTTCCGACAGTCGAAAAAGACAATGGTGACACCCATGATGGTAGGAAACGCCTTAGAACTGACGCACAACGTCCTTCCTTCCATGAAGAGGGTTTTGCCACCAATGCATGTCGTCGGGACGGCTCTTCCCAGCATAAGGTCAGCTAGTTTGTAAACTGAAACCTTCTTATAATTATGGCTTATACTGACCACCAGAATGTCTTGGGAGCATTCTACCAGATGGTACAAATAAGTGGTGCCAGGTGTGCTCGCCGGACATATGGCAATCACGTTTGGTGGTGGCAGATAGGGTTCCATCCCTTCTAGCTGAGGTGGGCCGATCTGTAGGACCTCTGATTCGGTGAAAGTTTTGTTATAGCGCACCCTATATATCTTGCCTTGGAACGAGAATGGACTACAACTTCGGCGGTTGAGCGAGCTTGATACACTCCATTGTCGTTGCCCGGAGGTAGCAAAGGCCACATTACTCCAACCGTAAGCCCCCAAAATCATGAGCAAGACGACTTCATCCGCGTCCACGGTCATGGCGGCAGCATTGATATTTTTGATATTGCACCACCTGTGCCACTTGCTTTCCAACGATGTCGAGCCGATCACAGAACTCAGGAGGGTCTTGAGAGGCGGGAAGCCGAGGATGTCGCCCGTGAATGGGTGGAAGAGGAGTTAATTGCAAAAAACCACCACATTTGGGGCATCGATTGCAGAAAACCACCTAGTCCCTAATTTTGTGCAAAAATCACCGCATTCTCAGTAATCTCTTTGCAGAAAGCACTGATTGGAAGATTTAGGCCATTTAATCGTTTTCTGACAAGTGGACCCAGATTGTAAGGAGCTGACTTGGCGAAACATTGACATACAACCCCCTGGATCAAAAAGAAAAACGCAATCCAATCCAGCGGGTGGCCTCGCTCCTCCCTTTGATCCTGCAAGCCGCCGCCGCCTAAAGGCCTCCTTTGCCCGGCGCCATGGATGGATGAGCTCCACAGCGCCGCCCAGCTTGCCTGCACCCCCACCTCCGGCCACCTTCGCTTGCCGTCGTCCCATTCCCGTCCAAATTCGGTTAGTGGGCTGTACCGCTGGTGGTGACGATTCGAACGCCGCTGGTGGATGCGGTTAGTGGTGGCCCTGCTGTGGCACCGCAGGTCCCCGCCGATGCTGCTCCGGGATGCCGTGCAGCAGGACGCCGCGAATGAGGCCGCGTGCTGCTCCAGGCGGCCGCGGACGAGGCCGTCGTGCTGCTCCGGGAAGTCGCGGACGAGGCCGTCGTGCTGCTCCGGGAAGTCGCGGACGAGGCCGCCGTGCTGCAGCTGGACACCGTGGACGAGGCCGCCGCTGCACCAGGATATCACGGACGAGACCGTCGTGTTTCTCTGGGCCGTCGCCGACGAGACCATCGTGCTGCACCAGGCCGCCGCGCAGCGGGACGTCGAGGACGAGGCCGCCGTGCCTGCGAGCAGCAGCAACACCACCGCGGGGACCTGCGACCCAGATGCACTGCTCGACTACTTCGAACTCCGGCGAGGACGAGCTCCTGTGCGTCGTGACCCTTCCGCTCCGGAGTGGCGCAGCGCAGAGATGAGGAGAGGCGGGGCCGACGGTGGACTTCCGGCGGTTGCGACGGGAGGCGCCCTCCCTCTTCCCGGCGGATCCACGGCGAGGCGGACGCACACAGGTGCTTGTCGGCGGCGGCGACATCGCCGGAGTGGCGCCGGGGGTCGGCCAGCTCGGGTTCTCTCGATCCGATGGGATCGAGGCAGCGGACTCTGCCGGGCATGGTCAAGGGGCTGATTGCTTTTTTTAAAATCTACTAGGGATCTGTGTGTGATTATTTTGCCAAGTCAGCTCCTTACAGTCCGGTCCCATGTGTAAGAAAGTGATTAAATGGACTAAATCACCTGATCAGTGCATTTTGCAAAAAGTTTACTAGAAACACGGTGATTTTTGCACAAAATTAGAGACTAGATGGTTTTCTGCAATCGATGTCCCAAATGTGGTGTTTTTTTGCAATTAACTCGGTGGAGGAGGCGGACGATGGTGTCGTGGTCCCGCAGCAGCAGCAGGATACCGTCGATTGAGTCGAGGACGCAGTGGTCACTCAAGAGCGGGAGGTGGACGCGGACGAACGCCCCCGTTGAGAGGTTGAAGAAGCGGACGAACCCCTGCAGGTTGTCGTGGCCCGGGTAGAGGCCGTGGCCCTCGGGCAGCAGCATCCACTGCCGTGGGTGGAAGCGCCGGTCGACGATGCCGCGGCCGCGCGGGCAGGTGGTGCTGGAGCGCCAGTATGCGCACACAGCGCGGAACCGGATGTAGCCCCGCAAGTCAACCGCCAGCACCCGCCACGCGATCAGGTCCAACAGCTCCTCCTGCAGTGACGCCCACGGGGATGCGTCCCTGGTAATGGCGGCATCGGCATCGGCGACCCTCGGCCGTCGGCGCGTGCTGCCGCATGCAACCAAGGCCGCTGGCGCTGGGCGGTTGCGACTACGGTACCTCGATGGTGACATGCCACCGTGCCGACTGATGGCAGATCTGGTTCCCAAACTATTGATGATGAAATCGATTAAATGGAGGCATGCCACCTGAAGCTTTCAATGCTATAATCATTCACAGTTCCGACCGATAAGCCTCTGTAATGTTTTATATAAGATTGTAACTGAAGTGCTAGCAAACAGATTTAAAGGTATCCTCCCCATTCTCATTTCGGAGGAGCAGAGTGCTTTTGTCCCAGGACGTCTCATAACAGACAATGTGCTGGTGGCGTATGAGTGTGTTCATGCCATACGGACAAGGAAGAGGAAAAAGTGTTTGTGCGCGGTAAATCTAGACGTGATGAAGGCGTACGACAGAGTTGAGTGGAGTTTTTTTGGAGAGGATGATGTTGCAATTTGGTTTCGCCCCTACGTAGGTCTCTATGGTGATGAGATGCGTCACATCGGCAAAATTTTCTGTAAAGCTTAATGGAGGATGCTCTAGGAGTTTCTCTCCTTCTCGTGGCCTCCGTCAAGGCGACCCGTTGTCGCCCTACCTGTTCTTATTTTGTATGGAGGGTTTTTCGGCACTCCTTAAGAAAGCCCAGGAAGACAAAAAGATCAAGGGAGTTTCGTTTGGGAGCACTGGCCCCACTATTACTCACCTACTATTCGTAGACGATAGCACTGTCTTCCTAGAGGGCACAGTGGAGAGCATGGAGGCGTTGACAGAGATCCTGACTAATATGAAAAGGCTTCGGGGCAGAAAGCTAACTTGCAAAAGTCCTCGGTTTTCTTTGGAAAAGGAAGTCAGGAGGAGTCCAAGGAGCAAATCAAGCAAATTATTGGCATTCGGTCTGAAGCTCTAAGTGAGCATTATCTCGGGCTACCAACACAGGTTGGGAGATCCAAAGATGGGACATTTAAGCATGTTATGGAGAGCTCCAAAGGAAAGGTTAGCGGATGAAAAGGGAAAGGGCTATCTATAGCAGCAAGAGAAGTTCTCATAAAATCTGGACTCCAATCGACGCCAACCCACACCATGAGTTGTTTTCGCCTCTCAAAGAAGATGTACCGGAACCTGACTTCGATCTCCTCGAAATTCTGGTGGGGCGCAATGAATGGTGAAAGGAAGGTTCATTGGATTGCTTGGAAGAAAATGTGTGCTAGCAAACGAGAAGGAGGAATGGGCTTTCGCGATCCAGAGGCTTTCAACCAAGCTTTGTTGGCTAAACAGGCTTGGCGCATCTTGCAAGTCCCTTCCTCATTGTGTGAAAGAGTGCTTAGGGCGCGCTACTTCTCGGATAGTTCGATCATGTCGGCTACTTGCCCGTCATCAAGCTCATATATGTTCCGTAGTATTTTACACGGAAGGGATTTGCTTAGAGAAGGACTTGTTTGGAGGATAGGAGATGGGGCCAGACTTAACATACATTACGATGCTTGGATCCCATGAAGTGGAAGCATGAAGCCGCTAGGACAAGACTTTATTCCCGTAGTCATAAAAATGGCAGAGCTCCTCACGGCTGAAGGCACTAACTGGGACACGGCAAAAGTGGAGGCTATGTTCTCTCCTGATGATGTAGAGGATATCAAGCAGATAGGTGTAGGTGGGCCGGCCACTGAAGATTTGCTGGCATGGAACTTGATGACAAATGGTTTGTTCAGTGTCAAATCTGCCTATCATCTTAGGATGTCGCTAAATAGGGCAAGGATCGGACAGCCGGAGTCCTCGAGCCCGGTTAACAAGCATAAGGGATATTTGGCCCTTTGGGGAACAAGTGCACCAGCAAAGTCTAAGATACATATGTGGCGTGTGATCTGTAATTAATGGCCTGGCAGTGGGGTCTGAGCTCTTCCGTCATTGGATAAATCTGGGAGTTTTTTGTGTTGCGTGCGGTCGGGAGGAGACGATGGTGCATCGCTTCTGGACGTGCCAACATTCAATTCAGTTCTGGGAGAAATTGCGGCCGGAGTTGGGAATTTTGGTGGTGATCCCACCGAGTCAGATTGATTCCCAGAGCGCATTAGCTTCCTGGTTACTTGGCTGGTTCGCCGGTGCGGCCGAGGAGGAGAGGGAGATCATGACCCAGGCAACGTATGGGCTATGGTTAGCAAGAAATGATGCTAGGGATGGGAAGAGGATTGCCCCGCCACATGAAATAGTGGCCACTGTACGGCTGCATATGACTGAGTGGAAACTGGCGCATGATCGGAGGGCGGCGCAGCCGGAACCCAAGATCGTCCAGAAGTGGGAGCCACCTGATGAGGGATGGATCAAGGTCAACTCCGACGGCGCGACCTCCAGGTATGGAGAGAAAGGAGGAGGGGGCAGTTCTACGGAATCATCATGATGCTTTTTTGGCGGGAGCTTGCCATCACTTTCCGCAGATTGCCGATTCCGAAGCAGTGGAAGTGTTGGCCTGCAGGAGGGCTGTTCAAATGGCCCTCGATCTTCAAGTCCAGCGCGCTCACGTCGAACTGGACAGCAAGGTGGTGGTGCAAATGATCAACTAGCCATCTAGGAATCTATCTGTGTTGGAGACTTGGGTGCAAGACATCAAGGAAATGCTCAACTCAATGCTGGAATTCAAGGTCTCTTGGATTCGTCGTTCTGGGAATGTTGTCGCTCATAAGTTAGCGGAAGTAGGGGTTGGTGAGGAATGGTGCGAGACATGGTTGGCGTTGCCACCAGATTTTATTTTAGATGTAATTTCTTCTGACTTTGTTTAACTAAAGCGGCAAGAAGTTTCCCTAAAAAAAGAAATCGATTAATTAACCCTCGGCGAAGGAATAGAAATAGAACTTTTAGGTCTTCAAGTCCAACGCCAGCGATTTAAGGAACACGCTTTCTTTCATCCGACTGATTTCTCGCTGGCGCAAACCGCCTCGCATGTCGTACGATCGAGCGAGATCGTGCGGCTCCTATCATCGCGTGCGAGCAACCAGGGACGCAGGCCCGCCCAGGCGGATCCGGCTTGCCCGCTCCCTTCCCATGCTCCCATCCGTGCTCCCACTTCATCTTACGACTGTCTTGTTTTTTCTAATCTAATCATCTCCCCCCTGATTTTAAGGGGGTGAGGCCAGGCCTTATTTTATCCCAATCGAAACAAGCCACGTACGCGGGAGCACGGATGGGCACACGTCTGGGGAGCAGGCAAGTCTCGTCACTTGGTGCTAACCTATTGCAAGTCTCGTCGCTACCGTTCAGCTCTCCTTTTTTTCTATCACTTGGTGCTAACCTATTGCAACATTAAGTCATTACTCATGCATTCATAGAACAGCACGGAATGTCGAAGTCGCCGCGTATGCTATTCATGCGCAGTCTGGTCAGAGTTAAATCCCTCATAGTACTTGTAAAGTAAATTACAAATTGAGTCCCAGCGACCAGAATTGCAATAATGTTGTCTCTTTGAATTTGAAAGCATGAAGAGACATAGAAATAATAGTGTGTTTATGCTATTCATGCAATATTTTCAATTTAACTTTCAATGTATTTGTAGAAAAAACTACGAAATAGTATATCTAAATAGCAAGAACAATTGTCATGAAGTTGTCTATCTGGACTTGAAGGCATGAACAAATAAGTAGGAAAAAATAGCAGAAAATGAAGGAAGTACATATATCAATTTCTACGACTGGATATTGTTAAAAGGGAGAGAGGGATTTGTGGAATAGTTCGATGTATTTCTTGAGCCTCGTGGGTATATATATAGGAGTACAATCATCTACTTGGAGTACAAGACAAGTCAGAACAAATCCTAGTATATCTCGTCTTTCCTAATAAACATTATACTCAACATCCCCCCGCAGTCACAGCGGTAGCGACACAGACGGTGAGACTGAAGAAAAATCCAAAGGCAAGCCGACGGACACCCCCCCACAGTCGTAACGGTCGACGCATCACGGAGTCGTGGCTGGAGTGGAAACCAACGAGGTTGCTCAAGCAGGCGGTAGCTCTTTGTGCTGTTTGTCGATGCAGCCGAGAGTGTGGCTGGTGGAGCCGTGGTTGAGGTAGTCGTGCGAAGAATGCCGTGGTCGATGTCGAGTCGGGGTGGCCGGTGTCGAGGAAGTCGTAAAAAAGAAACCGCGCGATCAAGATGACCGGCGGGAGAGAGAAAACCGCGGAGCAAGGCTCGGGGAAAAGACTCTCTAGGGCAGCCAGTCAACACGACCGGCAGACGAACCCTAGGTAGGGCGGCGCGTCCCCCGGCGGCGGTCATGGAGGCCGACCGCCCCGGGGGCGACGCGCAGGTGCGGAAGCGGCGGCGGCTAGGGTTTAGGATCGACTTGCGATAAATACCATGTTAAAAGGGAGAGAGGGATTTGTGGTATAGTTCAATGTATTGCTTGAGCCTCGTGGGCATATATATAGGAGTACAGTCATCTACTTGGAGTACAAGACAAGTCAAAACAAATCATAGTCTATCTCGTCTTTCCTAATAAACATTATACTCAACAAATATTACTCATCCATGCACTCCAATTTCATCCATGCCAAACTCATGAGAGCCGGTGCTTGAATACAAACCGAGTGAAGAGACAGCTTCATGAGTTCAATACCTCTACAACCGACAAACAAAACAAAGTAATTTAATCTACACAACATCATCTATCACCAGCCATATCGATCAACTAGCACTTGCGTAACACAAAGCACAGGTTGCTGGCGAAGTCTTGCCATTTTAAGCAGCGATCCCGAATCTCGGCTCCCCTGGGGCACTTCTCTCTTCGTCGCCTTGCCACTTATGCAGCCAGCACCCGCCACGTGATCAGGTCCAACAGCTCCTCGTGCAGTGACGCCCACGGGAATGCGTCCCTGGTGATGGCGGCGTCGGCGTCGGCATCGGCAACCCTCCGCCGCCGGCGCGTGCTGTTGCGCGTAGCCAAGGCCGCTGGCACTGGGCGGTTGCGACTACGGTACCTCGACGATGACATGTCACCGTGCCGGCTGATGGCAGATCTGATTCACCAAACTATTGATGCGAAATCGCTTAACCCTCGGCCAAGGAATAAAAGTAGAAAATTTAGGTCTTCAAGTCCAACGACATCGATTTAATCATGTGTGTATATATCGTGTCGGAAGTCTTATTATCGTGCCCGCCTTGCTTGGAGATTCTCGCCTGGTGATTTTTTTATTTGCGGTGATTTTCTCTTTATTCTTTATTTTCAAGGAATTCTTTTTCTACTATTTAATAAGATAGGCCGTAATATGTTTCGTGCACGTGACACATGTGGTAAGCAATCTAAAAAGTTTTAAAAAAGAAATCATTAGCATCACCCAACGGATAGCGACGTGTGCGTCCACCGCCTCTGCGGACGTTGGATCTGATTTTAATCAAATGGCTAAGAGCAACGTATTACCTAGACTAGGTTTCGCAACTAAGTCAACTAAGTCGGTGTTGCAATTTCCCCCACCGCAACAACTTGTGTGTTGCGGGATCTAGATCTGGATCCCCACGAGAGCAGTGGCCATCCGTGCTCCTCTCAAGCTCCCTGTCAATGTGACGCCTCCTCGCGCTGCTTCAACCACCGCCACCGACAGCACGCCGACGAGGGTGTCGCCGCTACCGCCCGCCTCCACCATGAAAGTCGTCCATCGTGGTGCGCCCGTACTCAATTTGCATCCGCAATCCCGGGGAAGTGTCGGTGTCCACGTCCACCTCGAGGAGCTGCATCCATCATTGCCCCGCCATCCCGAGGGAACATCGACCTTTCTTTTGACACGTGGTCATTACTTGCTGCTCACTACAGCAAATTTCTGCAACAAGGTATCGGTTACAAAAAAAAACTATAACAAGACCGCACCAGCCTTTTATTTAATAAATGCGCCCCTCCTAGAAATCCAGGCTTGTTGCACGTATTAGCTCTAGAATTACTATGGTTATCTGAGTAGTAGGTACAATCAAACAAATTATAACTGATTTAATGAGCCATTCACAGTTTCACAGTTCAAATTGGTTCATACTTGCACATGCATGGCTTAATCTTTGAGACAAGCATATGACTACTGGTAGGATCAACCAGGTAGCACGTCCTCAGTGACGCCCAACGTCAGCCATCGTCATGCGCTTCCACTTGCATCGAAACTCAGAGCCAACAGTCGGGCCGGTTGTCGCTGTTGAGCGGCATAGCTCATCGTCCTTGAGGATCGGCGCAGAGAGTCGCGTATCCTACCATGTAACTGAAGGAAATATGCCCTGGAGGCAATAATAAAGTTATTATTTATTTTCTTATTTCATGATAAATGTTTATTATTCATGCTAGAATTGTATTAACCGTAAACATAATACATGTGTGATACATAGACAAACATAGTGTCACTATTATGCCTCTACTTGACTAGCTTGTTAATCAAAGATGGTTAAGTTTCCTAACCATAGACATGAGTTGTCATTTGATTAACGGGATCACATCATTAGGAGAATGATGTGATTGACTTGACTCATTCCGTTAGCTTAGCACTTGATCATTTAGTATGTTGCTATTGCTTTCTTCATGACTTATACATGTTCCTACAACTATGGGATTATGCAACTCCCGTTTACCTGAGGAACAGTTTGTGTGCTACCAAACGTCACAACATAACTGGGTGATTATAAAGGAGCTCTACAGGTGTCTCCGAAGGTACATGTTGAGTTGGCGTATTTAGAGATTAGGATTTGTCACTCCAATTGTTGGAGAGGTATCTCTGGGCCCTCTCGGTAATGCATATCACTATAAGCCTTGCAAGCAATGTAGCTAATGAATTAGTTACGGGATGATGCATTATGTAACGACTAAAGAGACTTACCGGTAACGAGATTGAACTAGGTATTGAGATACCGACGATCGAATCTCGGGCAAGTAACATATCAATGACAAAGGGAACAACGTATTTTGTTATGCGGTTTGACCAATAAAGATCTTCGTAGAATATGTGGGAGCCAATATGAGCATCCAGGTTCCGCTATTGGTTATTGACCGGAGACGCGTCTCTGTCATGTCTACATAGTTCTCGAACCCGTAGGGTCCGCACACTTAAAGTTAGATGACGGTTATATTATGAGTTTATATGTTTTGATGTACCGAAGATAGTTCGGAGTCCCGGATGTGATCACGGACATGACGAGGAGTCTCGAAATGGTCGAGACATGAAGATTGATATATTGGACGACTATATTCGGACACTGGAATGGTTCCGGGAGTTATCGGATGTATACTGGAGTACCGGGGGGTTACCGGAACCCCACGGGGGGTTAATGGGCCTCATGGGCCAAAAGTGGAGAAGAGGAGGGGCGGCTAGGGTAGGCCACGCGCCCCCTCCCCCTCTAGTCCGAATAGGAGAAGGATGGGGGGCGGCGCCCCCCTTTCCTTCCTCTCCTCTCTCCCCTTCCTTCCCCCTCTCCTACTTGGACAAGGAAAGGAGGGAGTCCTACTGTCGGTGGGAGTAGGACTCCTCCCTGGCGCGCATCCTCCTAGCCGGCCTCCCCTCCCCCTTGCTCCTTTATATACGGGGGCAGGGGGCACCTCTAGACACAACAATTGATCCCTTGGATCTCTTAGCCGTGTGCGGTGCCCCTCTCCTCCATAATCCACCTCGATAATATTATAGCAGTGCTTAGGCGAAGCCCTGCGTCGATAGAACATCATCATCGTCACCACGCCGTCGTGCTGACGGAACTCTCCCTCAAAGCTTGTCTGGATCGGAGTTCGAGGGACGTCATCGAGCTGAACGTGTGCTGAACTCGTAGGTGCCGTGCGTTCGGTACTTGATCGGTCGGATCGTGAAGACGTACGACTACATCAACCGCGTTGTGCTAACGCTTCCGCTTTCGGTCTATGAGGTGTATGTGGACAACGCTCTCCCCTCTCGTTGCTATGCATCACCATGATCTTGCGTGTGCGTAGGAAATTTTTTGAAATTACTACGTTCCCCAACAGTGGCATCCAAGTCTGGTTTTATGCGTAGATGTTATATGCACGAGTAGATCACAAGTGAGATGTGGGCGATACAAGTCATACTGCTTACCAGCATGTCATACTTTGGTTCAGCGGTATTGTTGGATGAAGCGGTCCGGACCGACATTTCGCATATGCTTACGCAAGACTGGTTCTACCGACGTGCTTTGCACATAGGTGGCTGGCGGGTGTCAGTTTCTCCAACTTTAGTTGAACCGAGTGTGGCTACACCCGGTCCTTGAGAAGGTTAAAACATCACTAACTTGACGAACTATCGTTGTGGTTTTGATGCGTAGGTAAGAACGGTTCTTGCTCAGCCCATAGCAGCCACGTAAAACTTGCGACAACAAAGTAGAGGACGTCTAACTTGTTTTTGTAGGGCATGTTGTGATGTGATATGGTCAAGACGTGATGCTATATTTTATTGTATGAGATGATCATGTTTTGTAACCGAGTTATTGGCAACTGGCAGGAGCCATATGATTGTCGCTTTATTGTATGCAATGCAATCGCCCTGTAATTGCTTTACTTTATCACTAAGCGGTAGCGATAGTCGTAGAAGCAATAGGTGGTGAAACAACAACGATGCTACGATGGAGATCAAGGTGTCACGCCGGTGACGATGGTTGATCATGACGGTGCTTCGGAGATGGAGATCACAAGCACGAGATGATGATGGCCATATCATATCACTTATATTGATTGCATGTGATGTTTATCCTTTATGCATCTTATTTTGCTTTGATTGACGGTAGCATTATAAGATGATCTCTCACTAAATTTCAAGGTATAAGTGTTCTCCCTGAGTATGTGATACGTCTCCAACGTATCTATAATTTTTGATTGCTCCATGCTACTTTATCTAATGTTTTAGGCAATATTGGGCTTTATTATCCACTTTTATATTACTTTTGTGACTAACCTATTAACCGGAGGCCCAGCCCAGATTTGTTGTTTTATGCCTATTTCAGTGTTTCGAAGAAAAGGAATATCAGACGGAGTCAAAACGGAACGAAATCAACTGGAGAAGTTAATTTTGGAAGGAAACCAACCTGATGGGCTTGGAGTGCACGCCAGGGGAGTCCCGGGCTGCCCACGAGGGTGGAGGGCGCGCCCCCCCTGGGCGCGCCCCCCTACCTCGTGAGCCACCCGGAGGTCCACCGAAGTAACCCCTGCACCCATATATACCTACGTACCCTAAAACTTCCAGAACAGAAAATAGATCGAGAGTTCCGCCGCCGCAAGCCTCTGTAGCCACCAAAAACCAATCGGGACCCTGTTCCGGCACCCTGCCGGAGGGGGATCCCATCACCAGTGGCCATCTTCATCATCCCGGCGCTATCCATGACGAGGAGGGAGTAGTTCACCCTCGGGGCTGAGGGTATGTACCAGTAGCTATGTGTTTGATCTATCTCTCTCGTGTTCTCTCTCGTATTCCATCTATGGCACGATCTTGATGTATCCGGAGCTTTGCTATTGTAGTTGGATCTTATGATGTTTCTCCCCCTCTACTCTCTTGTGATGAATTGAGTTTCCCCTTTGAAGTTATCTTATCGGATTGAGTCTTTATGAGAACACTTGATGTATGTCTTGCCGTGATTATCTGTGGTGACAATGGGATATCATGTTCCACTTGATGTATGTTTTGGTGACCAACTTGCGGGTTCCACCCATGAACCTATGCATAGGGGTTGGCACGCGTTCTTGACTCTCCGGTAGTAGCTTTGGGGCACTCTTTGAAGTACTTTTATGTTGGTTGGATGAATCTAAGATTGTGTGATGCATATCGTATAATCATGCCCACGGATACTTGAGGTGACAATGGAGTATCTAGGTGACATTAGGGTTTTGGTTGATTTGTATCTTAAGGTGTTATTCTAGTACGAACTCTTTTATAGATTGATCCGAAAGAATAGCTTTGTGGTGGTTTCGTACCCGACCATAATCTCTATGTTTGTTCTCCACTATTAGTGTCTTTGGAGTGACTCTTTGTCGCATGTTGAGGGCTTGTCATATGTTCTATCTATGTTATTATTGTTGAGAGAACTTGCACTAGTGAAAGTATGAACCCTAGGCCTTATTTCCTATCATTGCAATACCGTTTACGCTCACTTTTATCGCTCGCTACCTTGCTGTTTTTATTATTTCAGATTACAAAAACCCATATCTACTATCTATTTTGCACTTGTATCTTTATCTTTTTGCCGAACTAGTGCACCTATACAATTTACCATTGTATTGGGTGTGTTGGGGACACAAGAGACTCTTTGTTATTTGGTTGCAGGGTTGTTTGAGAGAGACCATCTTCATCCTACGCCTCCTACGGATTGATAAACCTTAGGTCATCCACTTGAGGGAAATTTGCTACTGTCCTACAAACCTGTGCACTTGCAGGCCCAACAACGTCTACAAGAAGAAGGTTGTGTAGTAGACATCAAGCTCTTTTCTGGCGCCGTTGCCGGGGAGGTGAGTGCTTGAAGGTATATCTTTAGATCTTGCAATTGAATCTTTTTGTTTCTTTTTTTTATCAGTAGTTTAGAAAACTACAAAAAAATGGAGTTGAGTTTGTCTCATACGCTTCACCTTTTTAATATCTTTCGTGAGTATGATGGAAAAGAAAATTGTGCTAGAGTGCTAGAAGAAGAAATCTATAGAATGTTTTTATATGAGCATGATTGCAATGTTGTTAGTATGAATTCCTTGAATATCCATGATACTAATGATATGCAAAGCCACAAGATTGGGGATGCTATGTTTGATGAAGATGATATTTTTTGTCCTCCAAGCTTTGATGAGCAAATTTACTATGATGAAAGCATGCCTCCTATTTATGATGATTATTGTGATGATACTTATGCTATAAAGAAGAAGTTTGCTTATGTGGAGAGTAGAAAAATTTCTATGCTTGTAGATCATGAAAAGAATGCTTTAGGTGCTGGTTATATTGTTGAATTCATTGATGATGCTACTGAAAATTATTATGAGAGAGGAACATATGCTTGTAGGAATTGCAATAATGTCAAGTTTCCTCTCTATGTGCTTAAAATCTTGAAGTTATGCTTGTTGTGCCATCCTATGCTAGTTGATTATTGTTTCCATAAGTTGTTTGCTCACAAAATCCCTACGCATAGGAAGTGGGTTAGACTTAAAAGTGCTAGTCATATTCTTCATGATGCTCCCGTTATGTTTCAATTCTTATCTTTTATGTGAGCATCATTGCCATCATCATGCCTAGCTAAAAGGCATTAAAGAAAAGTGCTTGTTGGGAGACAACCCAATATTTATCCTTACTATTTTTGTGTGTACACATGATTATGCTACTGTAGTAATCATGTTTTATAGCTTTTGTTTCAATAAAGTGCCAAGTAGAACCTTTGGGAAGACTTGGGTGAAGTTTATGTGATCTTGCTGTGAAAAACAGAAACTTTAGCGCTCACGAGTTTAGCTGCCATTTTTTACTGAATAGTGATTTTAGGTTGATTCTTTTTGAATATGATTAATAGACAAATTACTCAGGTCCAGAAATTTATTTCATAATTATTGGGGTTCCAGAAGCATACGTTTCATACATATTACTACAAACTGTTCTATTTTTAACAGATTCTGTTTTCTATGTGTTGTTTGCTTATTTTGATGCATCTATGGCTAGTATTGAGTGGTATGAACCATAGAGAAGTTAGAATACAGTAGATATTACACCAATATGAATTTAGAATGAGTTCATTACAGTACCTAAGTGGTGGTTTTATTTTCTTATACTAACGGAGCTTACGAGTTTTGTGTTGAGTTTTGTGTGGTTGAAGTTTTCAAGTTTTGGGTAAGGATTCGATGGACTATGGAATAAGGAGTGGCAAGAGCCTAACCTTGGGGATGCCCAAGGCACACCAAGGTAATATTCAAGGACAACCAAGAGCCTAAGCTTGGGGATGCCCCGGAAGGCATCCCCTCTTTCATCTTCGTTCATCGGTAACTTTACTTGGAGCTATATTTTTATTCACCACATGATATGTGTTTTGCTTGGAGCGTCATTTTATCTTGTTAGTTTTTGCTTGATGTTAGTTAGAATAATGTTTTGCCTCTTTAGTTTCAATAAAGAAGTCAAGGATAGCCTTTGCCATGCTTATTTTGCTACTTTGCATGTTGTTGTTTGAAAACAGAAAGTTTACCGCTGTTGCAAAAATTCCCTAGAAAAGTCAGAGAATGGTCTAACGTTGAATCTTTTTGCATATTATGCTATGATAAATTTATTACAGTGGTAATTTTAGTTCATAATTTTTGGAGTCAGGGAAGTATTGATACTCTTGCATTCTTTACAGACTGTACTGTTTTGACAGATTGCTGTTATGGTTGCATTGTTTGCATATGTTTGCTTGTTTAATGATTCTATTTGATGATAGGAGTATTAAATATGCAGAGGCATTTAGTATTAAATGTGGAATAATAATTTAAGTGATTTGTTACAGTATAATATGATAAAGTTTTGCATTGGTTTATACTAACCTATCTCACAAGTTCTTGTTGAGTTTGTTGTGAATGAAGCTTTTGATAAAAAGAGAAACCATGATATGAGAGGAATTAAGGAGACACAATAGTTCAAGCTTGGGGATGCCCAAGGCACCCCAAGATAATATTTCAATAAGTCTCAAGCATCTAAGCTTGGGGATGCCCCGGTAGGCATCCCACCTTTCTTCTTCAACAACTATCGGTTAGTATCGGTTGAGCCTAAGTTTTTGCTTCTTCACATGAGTTGTGCTATCCTTGCATTGTAGTTTTCTTTAGATTTGCTTGCTGTTTGAATAAAGTATCAAGATCTGAAATTCTTTAATGGGAGAGAGCCTTACACAAATTAGAATTTGCTAGAATACTCTATGTGCTTCACTTATATCTTTTGAGCGTGATAATTTTTGCTCTAGTGCTTCACTTAGATCTTTTAGAGCACGGTGGTGGATTTGTTTTAAAGAAACTATTGATCTCTCATGCTTCACTTAGATTATTTTGAGAGTTGTTAATAGCATGGTAATTTGCTTAATGTTAATATACTTGGTGTTCAAGATATGTGAAACTTTCTTATGAGTGTGTTGAATACTAAGAAAAGTTTGATGCTTGATAATTGTTTTGAGATATGGAGATGGTAATATTAGAGTCATGCTAGTTGAGTAGTTGTGAATTTAAAGAATACTTGTGTTGAAGGTTGTGATTCCCGTAGCATGCACGTATGGTGAACCGTTATGTGATGAACTCGGAGCATGATTTATTTATTGATTGTCTTCCTTATGAGTGGCAGTCGGGGACGAGCGATGGTCTTTTCCTACCAATCTATCCCCCTAGGAGCATGCGCGTAATATTTTGCTTTGATAACTTCTAGATTTTTGCAATAAGTATATGAGTTGTTTATGACTAATGTTGAGTCCATGGATTATACGCATTTTTCCCATCCTTCCACCATTGCTAGTCTCTCTAATACTGCGCACTTTTCGCGGTATCATACACCCACCATAAACCTTCCTCAAAACAGCCACCATACCTACCTATTATGTCATTTCCATAGCCATTCTGAGATATATTGCCATGCAACTTTCCACCGTTCCATTTATTATGACACGCTCCATCATTGTCATATTGCTAGCATGATCATGTAGTTGACATCATATTTGTGGCAAAAGCCACCTTTCATAATTCTTCCATACATGTCACTCATGTTTCATTGCATATCCCGGTACACCGCCAGAGGCATTCATATAGAATCATATTTTGTTCTAAGTATCGAGTTGTAATTGTTGAGTTGTAAGAAAAATAAAAGTGTGATGATCATCATTATTAGAGCATTGTCCCAAGTGAGGAAAGGATGATGGAGTCTATGATTCCCCCACAAGTCGGGATGAGACTCCGGACGAAAAAAAGAGGCCATAAAAAAAGAGAAAAGGTCCAAATAAAAAAATGAGAGAAAAAGAGAGAAGGGACAATGCTACTATCCTTTTACCACACTTGTGCTTCAAAGTAGCACCATGATCTTCATGATAGAGAGTCTCTCATTTCGTCACTTTCATATACTAGTGAGAATTTTTCATTATAGAACTTGGCTTGTATATTCCAATGATGAGCTTCCTCAAAATGCCCTAGGTCTTCGTGAGCAAGCGAGTTGGATGCACACCCACTTAGTTTCTTTTGTTGAGCTTTCATATACTTATAGCTCTAGTGCATCCGTTGCATGGCAATCCCTATTCACTCACATTGATATCTATTGATGGGCATCTCCATAGCCCGTTGATACGCCTAGTTGATGTGAGACTATCTTCCCTCTTTTTGTCTTCTCCACAACCACTGTTCTATTCCACATATAGTGCTATATCCATGTCTCACGCTCATGTATTGCGTGAAGATTGAAAAAATTTTCAAAATGTTAAAGTATGAAACAATTGCTTGGCTTGTCATCGGGGTTGTGCATGATTTAAATACTTTGTGTGAGGAAGATGGAGCATAGCCAGACTATATGATTTTGTAGGGATAACTTTCTTTGGCCATGTTATTTTGAGAAGACATAATTGCTTTGTTAGTATACTTGAAGTATTATTATTTTTATGTCAATATGAACTTTTGTCTTGAATCTTTCGGATCTGAATATTCATATCATGATTAAGAAGATTTACATTGAAATTATGCCAAAGTATCACTCCGCATCAAAAATTCTCTTTTTATCATTTACCTACTCGAGGACGAGTAGGAATTAAGCTTGGGGATGCCTGATACGTCTCCAACGTATTTATAATTTTTGATTGCTCCATGCTACTTTATCTACTGTTTTAGACAATATTGGGCTTTATTATCCACTTTTATATTATTTTTGGGACTAACCTATTAACCGGAGGCCCAGCCTAGATTTGTTGTTTTATGCCTGTTTCAGTGTTTCGAAGAAAAGGAATATCAGACGGAGTCAAAACGGAACAAAATCAACTGGAGAAGTTAATTTTGGAAGGAAACCAACCTGATGGGCTTGGAGTGCACGCCAGGGGAGTCCCGGGCTGCCCACGAGGGTGGAGGGCGCGCCCCCTACCTCGTGAGCCACCCGGAGGTCCACCGATGTACCCCCTGCACCCATATATACCTACGTACCCTAAAACTTCCAGAACAGAAAATAGATCGGGAGTTCCGCCGCCGCAAGCCTCTGTAGCCACCAAAAACTAATCGGGACCCTGTTCCGGCACCTTTCCGGAGGGGGATCCCATCACCGGTGGCCATCTTCATCATCCCAGCGCTATCCGTGACGAGGAGGGAGTAGTTCACCCTCGGAGCTGAGGGTATGTACCAGTAGCTATGTGTTTGATCTATCTCTCTCGTGTTCTCTCTCGTGTTCCATCTATGGCATGATCTTGATGTATCCCGAGCTTTGCTATTGTAGTTGGATCTTATGATGTTTCTCCCCCTCTACTCTCTTGTGATGAATTGAGTTTCCCCTTTGAAGTTATCTTATCGGATTGAGTCTTTATGAGAACACTTGATATATGTCTTGCCGTGATTATCTGTGGTGACAATGGGATATCATGTGCCACTTGATGTATGTTTTGGTGACCAACTTGCGGGTTCCACCCATGAACCTATGCATAGGGGTTGGTACGCGTTCTTGACTCTCCGGTAGTAGCTTTGGGGCACTCTTTGAAGTAATTTTATGTTAGTTGGATGAATCTGAGATTGTGTGATGCATATCGGATAATCATGCCCACGGATACTTGAGGTGACAATGGAGTATCTAGGTGACATTAGGGTTTTGGTTGATTTGTATCTTAAGGTGTTATTCTAGTACGAACTCTTTTATAGATTGATCCGAAAGAATAGCTTTGTGGTGGTTTCGTACCCGACCATAATCTCTACGTTTGTTCTCCGCTATTAGTGTCTTTGGAGTGACTCTTTGTGGCATGTTGAGGGCTTGTCATATGTTCTATCTATGTTATTATTGTTGAGAGAACTTGCACTAGTGAAAGTATGAACCCTAGGCCTTGTTTCCTATCATTGCAATACCGTTTACACTCACTTTTATCGCTCGCTACCTTGCTGTTTTTATTATTTCAGATTACAAAAACCCATATCTACTATCTATTTTGCACTTGTATCTTCATCTCTTCGCCGAACTAGTGCACCTATACAATTTACCATTGTATTGGGTGTGTTGGGGACACAAGAGACTCTTTGTTATTTGGTTGCAGGGTTGTTTGAGAGAGACCATCTTCATCCTACGCCTCCTACGGATTGCTAAACCTTAGGTCATCCACTTGAGGGAAATTTGCTACTGTCCTATAAACCTGTGCACTTGCAGGCCCAACAACGTCTACAAGAAGAAGGTTGTGTAGTAGACATTAGTATGCACCGTTGCGAAAGTTCTTCATGCTGAGACACCACGTGATGATCGGGTGTGATAGGCTCTACGTTCAAATACAATGGGTGCAAAACAGTTGCACACACGGAATACTCAGGTTAAACTTGACGAGCCTAGCATATACTGATATGGCCTTGGAACACTGAGACTGAAAGGTCGAGCGTGAATCATATAGTAGATATGATCAACATAGTGATGGTCACCATTGAAAACAACTCCATCTCACGTGATGATAGGACATGGTTTAGTTGATTTGGATCACGTGATCACTTAGATGATTAGAGGGATGTCTATCTAAGTGGGAGTTCTTAAGTAATATGATTAATTGAACTTTAATTTATCATGAACTTAGTCCTGATAGTATTTTGCAAATTTTGTTGTAGATCAATAGCTCGCGTTGTTGCTTCCCTATGTTTTTATATATGTTCCTAAAGAAAAATATGTTGAAATATGTTAGTAGCAATGATGCGGATTGGATCCGTGATCTGAGGATTGTTCTCATTGCTGCATAGAAGAATTATGTCCTTGATGCACTGCTAGGTGATGGACCTATTGCAGGAGGAGATGCAGACATTATGAACGTTTGGCTAGCTCAATATGATGACTACTAGATAGTTTAGTGCACCATGCTTAACGGCTTAGAATCGGGACTTCAAAGACGTTTTGAACGTCATGGGCCATATGAGATGTTACAGGAGTTGAAGTTAAGATTTCAAGCAAATACCCGAGTTGAGAGATATGAGGTCTCCAACAAGTTCTATAGCTAAAAGATGGAGGAGAATTGCTCAACTAGTGAGCATGTTCTCAGATTGTCTGGGTACTACAATGGCTTGAATCAAGTGGGAGTTAATCTTCCAGATAAGATAGTGATTGACAGAGTTCTCTAGTCACCATCACTAAGTTAGTAGAACTTCATGATGAACTATAGTATGCAAGGGATGACAAAAACGATTCCCGAGCTCTTCATGATGTTGAAATCAACGAAGGTAGAAATCAAGAAAAGAGCATCAAGTGTTGATGATTGACAAGACCACTAGTTTCAAGAAAAGGGCAAAGGGAAATAAAGGGAACTTCAAGTAGAATTACAAGCAAGTTGTCACTCCCGCGAAGAAGCCCAAAGCTGGACCAAAGACTGAAACTGAGTGCTTACACTTCAAAGGAAATGGTCACTGGAAGCGGAAATGCCCTGAATATTTGGTGGATAAGAAGGATGGCAAAGTGAACAAGGGTATATTTGATATACAGGTTATTGACGTGTGCCTTACTAGTGTTTACAGTAGCCCCTGAGTATTTGATACTTGTTCGGTTGCTAAGATTAGTAACTCGAAACAGGAGTTACAGAATAAATAGAGACCAGTTAAAGGGGAAGTGACGATGAGTGTTGGAAGTAGTTCCAAGATTGATATGATCATCATCAGCTTTAGGGATTAGTGTTAAACCTAAATAAATGTTATTTGGCGTTTGCGTTGAGCATGAATATGATTTGATCATGTTTATTGCAATATAGTTATTCATTTAAAGTCAGAGAATAATTGTTGTTCTGTTTACATGAATAAAACCTTCAATGGTCATACACCCAATAAAAATAGTTTGTTGGATCTCGATCGTAATGATACACATATTCATAATATTGATGCCAAAAGATGCAACGTTAATTATGATAGTGCAACTTATTTGTGGCACTGCCGTTTGGGTCATATCGGTGTAAAGCGCATGAAAAAACTCCATAAAGATGGATTTTTGGAATCACTTGGTTATGAATCATTTGATGCTTGCGAACCGTGCCTTTTGGGCAAGATGACTAAAAACTCTGTTCTCCGGAACAATGGAACGAGCTACTGATTTGTTGAAAATAATACATACTAATGTATGCAGACCAATGAGTATTAAGGCTCGTGGCGGGTATCGTTATTTTTTGACCTTCACAGATGATTTGAGCAGATATGGGTATATCTACTTAATAAAACATAGGTCTTAAACATTTGAAAAGTTCAAAGAATTTCAGAGTGAAGTGGAAAATCATCGTAACAAGAAAATAAAATTCCTACGATCTGATCGTGGAGGAGAATATTTGAGTTACGAGTTTGGTTTACATTTGAAACAATGCGGAATAGCTTCGCAACTCACGCCACCTGGAACACCACAACGTAATGGTGTGTTCGAACACCGTAATCGTACTTTACTAGATATGGTGCGATCTATGATGTCTCTTACTGATTTACCGCTATCGTATTGGGGTTATGCTTTAGAGACGGCTGCATTCACATTAAATAGGGCACCATCAAAATCCGTTGAGACGACGCCTTATGAACTATGGTTTGGCAAGAAACCAAAGTTGTCGTTTCTTAAAGTTTGGGGCTGCGATGCTTATGTGAAGAAACTTCAACCAGATAAGCTGGAACCCAAATCGGAGAAATGTGTCTTCATAGGATACCCAAAGGAGACTATTGGGTACACCTTCTATCACATCTGAAGGCAAGACTTTTGTTGCTAAATTTGGATCCTTTCTAGAGAAGGAGTTTCTCTCGAAAGAAGTGAGTGGGAGGAAAGTAGAACTTGATGAGGTAACTGTACATACTCCCTTATTGGAAAGTAGTTCATCACATAAATCTGTTTCTGTGACACCTACACCAATTAGTGAGGAAGCTAATGATATTGATCATGAAACTTCAAATCAAGTTACTACCAAACCCCGTAGGTCAACCAGAGTGAGATCCACACCAGAGTGGTACAATAATTCTATTCTGGAAGTCATGTTACTAGACCATGATGAACCTATGAACTATGAGGAAGTGATGATGAGCCCAGATTCCGCGAAATGGCTTGAGGCCATGAAATCTGAGATGAGATCCATGTATGAGAACAAAGTGTGGACTTTGATTGACATGCCCGATGATCGGCAAGTCATAGAAAATAAATGGATCTTCAAGAGGAATACATACGCTGATAGTAGTGTTACTATCTACAAAGCTCGATTTGTCGCAAAAAGTTTTTCAACAAGTTCAAGGTGTTGAATACAATGAGATTTTCTCACTCGTATCGATGCTTAAAAGTCTGTCCGAATCATGTTAGCAATTGCCGCATTTTATGAAATTTGGCAAATGGATGTCAAAACTATATTCCTTAATGGATTTCTTAAAGAAGAATTGTATATGATGCAACCAGAAGGTTTTGTCAATTCGAAAGGTGTTAACAAAAAGTGCAAGCTCCAGCGATCCATCTATGGACTGGTGCAAGCATCTCGGAGTTGGAATATACGCTTTGACGAGTTGATCAAAGCATATGGTTTTATACGGACTTGCGGTGAAGCCTGTATTTACAAGAAAGTGAGTGGGAGCACTATAGCCTTTCTGATAAATATATGTGAGTGACATATTGTTGATCAGAAATGATGTAGAATTTTCTGGAGAGCATAAAGGAGCGTTTAAAAGGATTTCTTCAAAGAAAGACCTTAGTAAAGATACTTACATATTAAGCATCAAGATCTATTGAGATAGATCAAGACGCTTGATAAGATTTTTAATGAGTACATACCTTGACAAGATTTTGAAATAGTTCAAAATGTAACAGTCAAAGAAAGAGTTCTTGCCTGTGTTGCAAAGGTGTGAAATTGAGTAAGACTCAAATCCCAACCACGACAGAAAATAGAAAGAGAATGAAAGTCATTCCCTATGCCTCAGTCATAGGTTCTATAAAGTATGCCATGCTATGGACCAGACCTATTGTATACCCTGCCCTGAGTTTGGCAACGGAGTACAATAGTGATCTAGGAGTAGATCACTGGACATTGGTCAAGAATATCCTTAGTGAGGACGAAGGAAATGTTTCTCGATTATGGAGGTGATAAAATAGTTCGTTGTAAAAAGTTACATCGGTGCAAGCTTTTACACAGATCTAGATGACTCTAAGTCTCAATCTGGATACATAATGAAAGTGGGAGCAATTAGCTAGAGTAGCTCCGTGCAGAGCATTATAGACATAGAATATTTGCGAAATACATACGGCTCTGAATATGTCAGACCCGTGATTGAACTTCTCTCACAAGCAAAACATGATCATACCTTAAGTACTCTTTGGGTGTTAATCACATAAGCGATGTGAACTAGATTATTGACTCTAGTAAACGCTTTGGGTGTTGATCACATGACGATGTGAACTATGGGTATTAATCACATACAGATGTGAATATTGCTGTTAAATCACATGGCGACGTGAACTAGATTATTGACTCTAGTGCAAGTGGGGGACTGAAGGAATATGCCCTAGAGGCAATAATAAAGTTATTATTTATTTCCTTATTTCATGATAAATGTTTATTATTCATACTAGAATTGTATTAACCGGAAACATAATACATGTGTGAATACATAGACAAAGTGTCACTAGTATGCCTCTACTTGACTAGCTCGTTAATCAAAGATGGTTAAGTTTCCTAACCATAGACATGAGTTGTCATTTGATTAACGGGATCACATCATTAGGAGAATGATGAGATTGACTTGACTCATTCTGTTAGCTTAGCACTTGATCGTTTAGTATGTTGCTATTGCTTTTTTCATGACTTATACATGTTCCTACAACTATGGGATTATGCAACTCCCGTTTACCTGAGGAACAGTTTGTGTGCTACCAAACGTCACAACATAACTGGGTGATTATAAAGGAGCTCTACAGGTGTCTCAGAAGGTATATGTTGAGTTGGCGTATTTTGAGATTAGGATTTGTCACTCCAATTGTTGGAGAGGCATCTCTGGGCCCTCTCGGTAATGCACATCACTATAAGCCTTGCAAGCAATGTAGCTAATGAGTTAGTTACGGTAATATGCATTACGTAACGAGTAAAGAGACTTGCCGGTAACGAGATTGAACTAGGTATTGAGATACCGACGATCGAATCTCGGGCAAGTAACATACCGATGACAAAGGGAACAACGTATGTTGTTATGCGGTTTGACCGATAAGATCTTCGTAGAATATATGGGAGCCAATATGAGGATCCAGGTTCCGTTATTGGTTATTGACCGAAGATGTGTCTCGGTCATGTCTACATAGTTCTCGAACCCGTAGGGTCCGCACGCTTAAAGTTAGATGACGGTTATATTATGAGTTTATATGTTTTGATGTACCGAAGATAGTTTGGAGTCCCGGATGTGATCACAGACATGACGAGGGGTCTTGAAATGGTCGAGACATGAATATTGATATATTGGACGACTATATTCGGACACCTGAATGGTTTCGGGGGTTATCGGATGTATACCGGAGTACCGGGGGGTTACCGGAACCCCCCGAGGGGTTAATGGGCCTCATGGGCCCAAAGTGGAGAAGAGGAGGGGCGGCCAGGGCAGGCCGTGCACCCCCTCCCCCTCTAGTCCGAATAGGACAAGGGGGAGGCGCCCCCTTTCCTTCCTCTCCTCTCTCCCCTTCCTCCCCCCTCTCCTACTTGGACAAGGAAAGGAGGGAGTCCTACTCCCGGTGGGAGTAGGACTCCTCCCTGGCGCGCCTCCTCCTGGCCGGCCGCCCCTCCCCCTTGCTCCTTTATATACGGGGGCAGGGGGGCACCTCTAGACACACCAATTGATCCCTTGGATCTCTTAGCCGTGTGCGGTGCCCCTCTCCTCCATAATCCACCTCGATAATATCGTAGTAGTGCTTAGGCGAAGCCCTGTGCTGGTGGAACATCATCGTCGTCACCATGCCGTCGTGCTGACGGAACTCTCCCTCAAAGCTCGTCTGGATCGGAGTTCGAGGGACGTCATCGGGCTGAACGTGTGCTGAACTCGGAGGTGTCGTGCGTTCGGTACTTGATCGGTCGGATCGTGAAGACGTACGACTACATCAACCGCGTTGTGCTAACGCTTTCGCTTTCGGTCTACGAGGGTACGTGGACAACACTCTCCCCTCTCGTTGCTATGCATCACCATGATCTTGCGTGTGCGAATTTTTTTAAAATTACTACGTTCCCCACAGTAACTGTGGAGAGGTAGAGGCAACTCCTTATCCGGTTGTTCCCAATTCGGAGAGCTTTGGGTCGGGTCGAGGCAACCGAAAGGGCCACGACCCTTTATCATGAACAGCATCCAAGACCAATAGCGGGAGCGAGGTTGCCTTAATAGCAGCTGGCACAAAACATGGCAGCACCATGAGGCAACGCCCCAAGCGCTATTCGCCGCAGCAGCACACCCAAATGGGCGTCCACCGCGAGGTAAATTTTTTACGAAGCACCACTTCCCGTAGGTCGGGTACTAGCACGCAAGCACTCTGTTACAAAACAATTTAAATTTTAGTGAGACCTCCATTGCCAAAAAGAATTGCAACAAGACCTCTGTTGCAAAAAAGGTAACAAAATATCTTTTGCAAAAATAATCAGCAACTTTTAACCTATGTTGCAAAAAAAATTGCACCATAACATATGTTGTGAAAATATTCCGCAAAACGACATGTGTTGCAGTGGTAGCTTGTTCTGCCCGTCTGTTTCTGCCGCCTTGGTCCCACGGGCGTACAAGGCCTTCTGCGTCACCGACACCGTCACTGCCACACCAAAACTTGCAAGCTCCATGACACTGCACTCTACACTGTAAATTTCAAGATGATATGCCGGCTCAGTCTTTCGAAGGTGCTCATAAGGATAGGGTGTGCGTGTGTATGTTCATAGGAATGAGTGTATGCGCGTATATGTGAACGCTTGTGTCTGTACTGATGTTTAAAAAACTAAGCAAGCGTCAGTTAGCAATCAAACTGACAACAAGGGGTCGGATGTATAGGACGCCGCGTTATGCTCTTCGCATTATCTCTCTGTATTTCTGTTGGAAAATAATTCAGACATTTTATGATCACGCGTAATGTATAGGATTCGGGGTTATCGTTACCGCTCAAGATATTCAGTTAACTGGCGGTAACCGCAGATCTCGGTGCCCCACAGAAATCACCTTACTGAGCAAAATAGCCCAATTTTTTGTATTTATAAATGCATTTTGACTAAATTTTGAATTAATTTTATTCTGATTCAAAATTCATTCAAAAATTTTGCTCGGTACTCTGTATTTGTCAGCTACCATGGTAACCAAAAATCTCGGTGCCTGACGAATTTTTTTTTTCATCCGGGATCTAAGACCTTGGTAGGATTTGAGGATGTTCGTCTTAGAATCTAAATTATTTTGATATGCCATCTTTTTCTTATAATTGTTTCTAGAAACACAGTACAAATTAAATGCACACGTTTGTATACTTTCATGTACATTCACCTATATGAACACACGCACTCACATGCTACCATTTAATGAGCATCTCCGAGAGACCGAGACGACAAATCTTGAGATCGACGAATTCACTCCTCGTAGTCGATGGAAACGTTATCTCGCAATAAACTAACATCGTCAGGAACACTTGAATAAATTCAAAAACCCTGGATAGGTTGGTTCCACCGCAAGCAATCTATTCTTAGGACGAATAATTTAAAACTTTGTTAGCCCAAATGTGTGCGACGAGCTGTCAGTTTTGCCCATTATATCAATACTCTTTCTGTTCTACTTTCTCCGTCCGTGTCAAAAATGCTCTTATATTATGGGGACGTCACTTCTTTTCGGTTTATAGGGCTTATCTCAATTTTTCATTTTTCTGATTTAAAGGGCTCATCTCCATCTTCTTTTGAGGTTCCGAGACGCATTAAATCTTTGCATGCAAAAATTACAAAGGAACTCACGAATGCATGTAATGCTACTACTCATCTAGTGGCCAACCATGCAGGGCCGTCTCCAGAAATTTGGGGCCCCAGGTGAAAACCAAAATGTGGCCCGAAATTTTGACAATTCACATAAAGGAATAATTAATATGTGTAAAGAATATTCTCACTTTATTATATAATTTCAAGTCTGCTTTATTTCTACCTTATTTAGGCATATTTCAACACTAATGCTAAAAGGTAAAGGGATTGCAAAGCAATGAATAGACCTCATGTTCTACCAAAAAGGAGCATCCGTCTATTATTACCGGCCGAAATCACTATTTTGACCTTATCAGCAATCTTTGTCACAAACTGAACTCGATATGAAAGTATTTCATGATCTGACTTTTTTGGAAACGCCAGAGACCGTGGCGTTTCTCCTCCACATAAAAACGCCGAGCTAGCTTGCGTTGCTACCCCACGTGCAAACGCCAAGCTAGCTCGCGTTGCTGCCCAGGCCGAGCTGGCGTCGCTCGCTGACATTGCAATCTGGAAACGCCGAGCCAAGTTGCGTTTCTACCAAAATTGGCGTTTCTAGATTGCCATGTCAGCGAGCGACGCCAGCTCGGCCCGGGCAGCAACGTGAGCTAGCTCGGCGTTTACACGTGGGGCAGCAACGCAAGCTAGCTCGGCGTTTTTATATAGAGGAGAAACGCCATGGTCTCTGGCGTTTTCGAAAAGGTCAGATCGTGAAATACTTTCATGTCAAGTTCAGTTTGTGACAAAGATTGCTGATAAGGTCAAAATAGTGATTTCGGCCAGTATTATCATCATCAATTTCTGCATCAGGAGCCTCAACCTTTGTTGCATTATCATCAAGACCATCATCAACATTAAAATATGTAGTTTGATTTTCACAATTATCTATCAAGGGAACCCGTTAGAGATTGAGCCTCAACTTTGAGTTTTGTTTCTTCTTACGCTTTGCAGCACCAGATTCATGCTTCCTAATTCTAGCAAACATGATGAAGATTGAGGAACACAAAACCTAACAAATTATAAAAGTGATCATTGATCAAACAAAATCTATTTAGTTTCTAATAGTAACGGTCGTTAGATGAATAGATCATCCAAACACACAGAAATGAATTGAAAATAGAACCTTGCACTTGGAGATTAAAACACGGTCTGTAGTTTGGCCTGGATGTGTTCCTCGATGGCTCGATCCTGATTGAAACAACCAACGGAACCGCGCTCCACAGCTGTTGCGGCTTCACACAACAAGACGACCAGCAATGGGATTAGATCGGAGGTAACTACCTCGGCGCCGGCACGACTACTAGGGCCTTCGTCAATGCCCGATCGCCAGGGCCTACAATGGTGTCACCCATGATGGTAGGAAACGCCTTAGAACTGACACACACAGGGCCAGTCCTGAGATTTCAGGGGCCCGGGGCGAAACTCTAACTCGGGGCCCCTTAATATAGACATCATGACAATAAAATTGCGGGTCTGACAAACGGCATTTTCCTAAAAATGGCAACAACATCGGTCAATTTTCGTAAGGAAGAACGCGAGGCGTGGACGGGGGTGACGTGGCCGACCGTAGCACCAGCGCGAGGCCTGCGTCGTCGCAGGTAGCAG
>NC_041383.1:748409844-748524614 GCF_002162155.2 Triticum dicoccoides | reverse complement strand
TTGGAATGGCGGCACATCGACAACGAAGGAGGTGGCTAGAGCAAGCCAGCGTGGCAACGTAACACAAGCCGTGGGTGATGGTGAACAGCAGTACGTCCAGGGACGGAGTTAGAAAATTGGCATGGAGGGGGCTAGACTATAAGCATGATGTTCACATTGGACCTAACCAATTGGCTTTATTATTTTTATGAATTAGCTCTTTTCCTATTCATGTCTTCCAAGTACAAATGTCTTCAAAGTACAAATGGATAATTGGAAATATCCTAATTAATTATTGATGTTTGTAACATCTAAAATTCATCGTACTTCTGTAGTTTTATAGTCACAAATTAATGGGTGAATTCCATATATGCCACTCAAAACTTACCCGTACGTTCGTCTGCCATTGGAAATTTCCATCTTCCAAATATGCCACTGAAAATTTGCACCGTGTACAGATATGCCACTATGGCCAGTTTGACCATTAGTTGACTGTCAAGTGGCATGTGAAAAGACGATTTTGCCCCTGTACTGTAGCGGTGGTATATTGTAGCATTCTGAACAAATTTGGCCAATTTTGAATTGCGGGCATCCGTACTGTAGCGTCCGAACAGATTCGAAATTCGAACAATTTTTTTGAATTTCAAAATAAATCTCCGTAATTTCAAATTCTTAATTCCTAAAACTTTTTTTGAAAAAATTGTTCGCAATTGCCCAAATTTGTTCGAAATTCAAAATTTGTTTGCAATTTCAAAAAACTGGATTTTTTTTTAAAAGTGGACGCTACAGAACGCTTGCCCCGCAATTTCGAAAGTGACCAAATTTGTCCGGAATGCTACAGTGTATCACCGCTACAGTACCAGGGGCAAAATCTTCTTTGCAAGTGCGGCTTGACAGTCAACTAACGGTCAAACTGGCCATAGTGACATATATGTATGTGGTGCAAATTTTCAATGGCATATCTGGGAGGGAAATTTCCAATGGCAGATGGGAATAGGGGCAAGTTTTGAGTGGCATATATGGAATTCACCCTAAATTAATCTAATGTCAAAAAATAGAGCTAAGGCGCAATCAAAATTAGATATAGAGTAAACTAACCTTTGTTCCATAGACCATCACTGGCATGCTTATTCGTGCTGGTGAGACCGGCCGGCCGGCCGGCCATGGGTGGTGGCCCCTGCAGTTCTGGATCGCTGCCCTTCTCACCCTCTATGGATCTACTTGTATCAGCTTGATTAGGCGCTCGGCGTTGAAGCGATGTCCATTGGCAGGCAGTCGGCGAACGTGTGTTTGTGCGTGTGCTACAAGGACTTGGAGTCCAGATCGCCGGAGAACGGAGCTGCGGACTTCATCGGTGACTCGGCGTCGGCGCATCGCAACTCCACCTGCGACTCGCGATCGCGGCCAGTCGGCTAGGGTTAACCTGAATCGCGATAGGAAAGAAGAACAGGAAGACGTCGTGTAATCGTGTAATCAGCCGCTACATGTCTTCCTGGCCCATGGGCTACCTGCGTACGTAACAGGCTTTTGGGGGCCCCTGGATTTGGGGGGCCCGGAGCGGCCGCCCCCCTGCCCCCCCTCAGGGCCGGCCCTGTACACACAACGTCCTGCCTTCCATGAAGAGGGCGTTGCCACCAATGCATGTCATCGGGACGGCTCTTCCCAGCATAAGGTCAGCTAGTTTGTAAACTGAAACTTTCTTAGGGCATGTACAATGGTTGATAAGATAGTCTTATCTTAAATCTTACACGTAATTTAGAGATGATAAAAAAGCATGTCTATAATGGGTCATCTCTTAGCCTTATTTTCAATAACTAGTTATTCCTAAAAATGTGGTGAGACATATTGTGCTAAGAGATCATCTCTTGTCTTATCTTAAATAAGAAAAGACAAGCCTTTTCTTATGTTTTGTCTCTCCTCCACCTCATTATTTTTCCTACGTGGCATTGCTAAGATAGAACCATTGTACATGCCCTTATAGTTATGGCTTGTACTGACCACCAGATTCGCTTTCGTATATTTAGTCGGCCGGAAAGTGTGTAACGAGCTGGGCGGTTTGGGGCAATTATTGCTTATAGAGAAATAATTATTTCTCTTTCGCTGACATCATCGGTGCCCGTCAGGAGCCATGACAGTCCTAAGTTGGAACTGCCCGGGACTTGGGCAAACCCGGACAGTTCAGGAGCTTGTGTGTCTAGTGCACACATACAAGCCTAAGCTCGTGTTCCTCTCTGAAACTCGGCAAAGCAACTCATATGTCAATAAGCTCAAATGGAGGCTCGGCCTCAAGCATTGTATCACGCAGCCGGGGCATTGGCAAAGGTGCCGGTATTGCGCTTTTCTATGATGAAAATGTAGAAGTAATAAAGCTTGCCGTTGGCCCGAGGTATATCGATGTTCTGATCAGATTATCCCCTAATAGCTTGCAATGGCGTGGTACCTTCATCTATGGAGAACCTAAGGCACACGAGCGATACCACATGTGGAACTTACTTAGGAGGATTAAATGTAACAGTTGTGCCCCTTGGTTGATGATGGGAGATTTTAATGAAACCGTATGGCAATCTGAGCATATCTCAGCCACAAAACGGTCTGAGAAACAGATGGAGAACTTCAGAATGGTACTATCTGAATGTAACCTATTTGATCTAGGATTCAGAGGACCGATCTGGACCTATAACAACAAACAGGAGGGGAAGAAAAATGTGAGAGCTAGACTGGATCGTGGAGTTGCATCACGTGAATGGTCAAAGCACTTTAGAGATGCATCAATCGAACACATCTGCACATCCAGGTCGGATCACCTGCCTATCCTGCTGCGGTTGGGAAACGGCAAGAGTGGCGACGAGTGGGCAAGGATTCACAAAAACCTTTCCTATATGAACACATGTGGGAACGTGTGGCGTCCCTGAAGGACTCGATCTTGGAAGGATGGGGCAGGGCGGGCAAGTCCAGGAATCTACACGAGGTAGGGGCAAAGTTAAAGGAGATGCAACAGGTCTTGAGAACCTGGGCTAACAGAGACTTTGGTTCGGTCCTGAAGAAAATCTCGGATACCAGGAAGAAACTTACTACACTATGGAGCGAGCCGTTTTCTGCAGAACAACAGGAAAAGATCAAGAGATGTTCGGCTGAATTGGATGAGTTATTGTTAAGGGAGGAGATTATGTGGCGGCAGCGGTCACGAGCTACATATTTGCGTGAGGGAGATCGCAATACAAAGTGGTTCCAAGGCAAAGCAACATGGAGAAAAAAGAAAAATGAGATCACAAAACTTTTAGACAGTTCTGGAGTTTGGAAGGAGGAGAGGAAAGACGTTCAAGAGATGATGAGAAAGTTTTATCAGCAGCTCTATGAGAAGGACGACGCGGTCAACCCCACTGAAATCTTGGAGCTGGTTGAAACTAGAGTAACAGTGGATATGAACAGGACTCTGACAAAGGCATTCTCAGATGAGGAAATAAGTGATGCATTGTTCCAGATTGGGACACTTAAAGCGCCAGGACCCGACGGTCTCCCGGCTCGGTTTTTCCAGCGAAACTGGGATGTGCTGAAGGAGGATGTAGTAAAGGGCATCAAAGATTTCTTTGAGAAAGGGAGCATACCATAGGGTATAAATGATACCGTAATTGTGCTCATCCCCAAAGGAAATGATCTGAAATCACTAAAGGACTACCGACCAATAAGCCTCTGCAATGTCATCTACAAGGTGATCTCCAAATGCCTTGTCAACAGACTACGCCCTTTTCTAGATGAGATGATGTCGGAAACCCAAAGTGCCTTTATCCCCGGACGTATGATCACTGATAATGCAACCATTGCTTTTGAGTGCTTCCATAAGATCTAACACTCCAGGAACAAGAACAATACTCATTGTGCTTATAAGCTGGATTTGGCCAAGGCCTACGATAGGGTCGATTGGAACTTTTTGGAAGGGGTCCTTCGGAAGACAGGTTTTGATTAAAAGTGGATTAACTGGGTAATGCAATGTGTCAGATCAGTCAGATATTCGGTGAGATGCAATGGTGATTTGCTGGCACCGTTCATCCCGTCTAGGGGATTGCGGCAGGGCGACCCATTAAGCCTGTACTTATTTCTCTTTGTTGCGGATAGCCTGGTCGGCCTCATAAACAAGGAGATTGAGTCTGGAAACCTGAGCCCTATTAAAATTGCTAGAAACAGCCAGGCATATTGAACCTTCTGTTTGCGAACGATAGTTTGTTGTTCTTCAAGGCTACACTTGAGCAAGCCGGGACTATCAAGAAGGTGATGTCCACTTTCCAGAAGTGCACCGGACAACTGCTGAGTGAGAACAAATGTTCGCTGTTATTCAGTGAAGCATGCCCAGAAGAGGTAAGAAACCAAATCAAAAACTGCATGGGAGTTGTGGCATCAACTTTTGAAAGTAAGTACTTGGGATTGCCAACTCCGGAAGGGAGAATGAAAGATGAAAACTTCCAGCCAATTACGGATAAGTGTGGGAAGAGATGTAATGACTATTCTAAAAAATTTATGTCATACGCGGCAAAGGAAGTGCATGTCAAATCTGTGGTGCAGGCTCTCCCTTGCTTCACCATGGGCGTTTTCCTCCTGTCCAAAGGTTTCTGTGAGAAATATGAGAAGATGGTGAGAGACTTCTGGTGGGGGGACGAGGCTGGACATAGGAAAGTTCACTGGATGTCATGGAAACACATGACGAGACCCAAGCGAGCAGGAGGCATTGGTTTCAGAGATATGCATTTATTTAACTTAGCCCTTCTTGCTAAACAAGGGTGGAGACTACTGCAGAACCCGAACAGCCTGTGTGCAAGGGTAATTAAATCCAAGTACTACCCTCACGGGAATTTGATTGACACGGTCTTTGCAGCGGACGCGTCTCCAGTCTGGAGGGGTATTGAAGCAGGGCTTGAACTTCTCAAGAAGGGCATAATTTGGAGAGTAGGAGATGGAAGGAACATACAGATACAAAGGGACCAGTGGATCCCTCAAAAAGAGGGCCTTCGGACGGCTGCCTTCATTAGGCGTTCGAGATTGAGATGGGTGAACCAGTTAATGCACTCGGACAGGAAGGAATGGGATACAGAGCTTATTCGGCAGATTTTTCATAGATTTGATGCGGAGGAAATTATCAAGATTAACATCCCTCGTATGGACACAAAGGATCATGTAGCCTGGCACCATGAGAGAAATGGAGTGTTTTCGGTGAGAAGTGCATATAAGCTAGCTGCCTCGCTAAAAACACATGTTGCACAAGAACCCTCCAGCTCTTCAGGTGAGGTGCATGACCGGAGCATATGGGACAACATATGGAAGGCAAAAGTCCCTCTGAAAGTCAAAATATTTGGATGGAGGGTTGCAACTAGCTCACTTGCAACAAAAAAGAATAAATTCAGAAGAACACTTGAGTTAGATGCTATTTGTAATATATGTGGCGTCGATGAGGAGGATGAGTTCCATGCCGTACTGGAATGCACAAAAAGCAGAGCCCTGAGAGAAGCGCTAAGGAAAGTCTGGGACCTTCCTCCTGAGATTGCTTTCCGCCGTACGGGTCCGGATTGGCTTCAGATGTTACTATGCTCTGAAACTGAAGAAGTTAGAGCAAGAATTCTCATGATGATTTGGAGAAGCTGGCATCTGCGTGATGATATTGTGCATGGGAACGGGAGAGAGACCATTACAAAATCTGTTATGTTCCTACTGCAGTATGAGGACGACATGGCAAGGGCATCCTTGACGCAAGGTTCTGAGTCAGGAAAGGATTTATGGCCCCTGGCCATTAAAACACCACACGCGATCGAAACGGACTGCAGACAGTGGGTTGCTCCGACAGAAGGAACCATCAAAATTAACTCCGATGCGTCCTACTTGCCTGACACAGGAAATTGTTGGGCAGGAGCTCTTGCTAGGAATTACAGGGGGCAGATCATGTGGTGCATAGGGAAACAGATGCTCACTTCGAATAGTGTGGAAGAGGCTGAGGCCAAGGCCGCCCTGTGTGGGCTGCAAATGTTGGCGTCAGGATATACAGGTCCTGTCGAGTTGGAACTGGACTGTCAATCAGTTATCGAGGAATTGTCAGCTGCTGGTCCTAGCCTTCATCCCTCCTATGTTGTGATTCAGGACATCAAGGCGACCCTGTGCCAGTTTGCGTCGTACAAACTTTCATATACTGGGCGAGAGTGCAACAAGCTGGCGCATGAACTAGCCACAGAAGCAAGAAAGGTGGGAGATTTGCATATTGTCGACGGAGTTCCAGAAAGACTGCGTGCAATGATGCTTAAGGAGTGTAGCAACCATCCTGAGTAATTCTATTCAGGTTTCTCAAAAAAAAATCTAAGCTCCCTTGAATGTAAGGGCTGTGAGCGCTCCGGGGCTGAGAGGGTCAAGTGAGCATGTCACTTATTCTTTCTTAAAGAACCACTTAGATTTAACCATGGTCTTTTATTAAATAAGTAGGTATTATTTTTCTTGATCACAATACAATCGAACTCGTTCACATACACGAGCATACACTCACCCCCTATGAATCACGCATGCACACCTTACCTTTATGAGCATTTTTGAGAGACTGAGACGACGCATCATCTTAAGATTGATGAAGTCGTCACAAACGTCTTCATAGTTAGTGGGAATGTCTTCTCCCACTGATGCACACCGCCGAAAGGCCTGGAATAAATCCAGAAAAATGCGAGCACCAATGTAAAGTCTGGGACTCTGGTGGGAGGGAATAGCAATGCCCACCTAACCATCCAACAGTACATATTGTTTACAGTCTAGGCCAACCATCCAACTACGTGTGTCCAACACTTGATGTGTTACGTGTCACTTACTCCCTGAACTAAAACCACGACATTTATTGTAGACCAGAGGGACCACTTTTTTGCGAGAAGAAAAAGGTTTACATGTCGCTCATGTACATCCAAGTGATGTATCATCGCATAGCGGCACGGTCACCGCCTCCTCTATGTCACATGGTTGCATGGACGCCGTCGGTCCACCACCACGCCGCATGCCCCACCCATCTCTCTATCTTTCTCCCCTTCTGTCATGGCGGTACGCCCGAGCCATCACCGCCTCCTCCGGGCCACACGGTTGCACATGCACCCGATCCGTCACCTGCTCCTCCGCATCATATGGTTGCACGACACCGTCAGTCCATCACCACCTCATCCGCACCACACGGTTGCACGGGCGCCCGTCCTACACCGCCTCCTCCGCACCAAAAGGTTGCACAGGCTTTGCCTGTCCACCAGCATGCCGCACACCCGGCCCATCGCTCCATCTTTCTCCCCTTCTTCTGTGCGGTAGTTAACGTCCAACTACAATGACGCTCGGGGCCTGGAGACGACTGTCGTCTTCGGAACTTGGTCACCTTCATCAACACGCCATGGCCCACAAGGTCTGAAGTACAACTCCCGATACCTCCTTCCTCTCCCTCTGTCATCCTTTCCTTCGCAGCCTAATTCAAATTCAATCTCGCTCGCTTCGGTGCTAAACAAATAGCAGATTATACCGGGATTTTATCTCACTGTGTAAGGCTTCAATTTAAAAGCCTCATGTTTCACTGCTTGAGTACATCTCCGTGCTTGTGGATTAACAACCTCCCGCAGTTTATACATGGCATGTTTTATGCTGCCTCTGTTCCACAACGTAGTGCGTATTAGTTTTTCAAAAGTCAAAGATGTCCATTTGACCAAGTTTCTAGAACAAACTATCAATATCTGAAGTACTAAATAAATAAAATATAACGGTACATGTGGATGTTGATTTTTTAAATAAACTTGGTCAAACATTGGTACATATGACTTTTCAAAACAAAGTATGTACTATATTTTAGAACGGAGGAAGTATTAATTAGCATATCGTTCCACGCTTAAGGAGCATGGTCTCTGGGTCAGTTATGTACACAGCTAATGATATCTAGGTTTTTTGGTGAAGATAATTTGTTTAATTGTCACTGGGTCACTTATGTACACAGCTGATCAGGCCTTATTAATGCATCAATAATATTACATTCAAATGAAAATTGAGATCAATCACTTGTACTATTATCTCTCTATCCTCCCATTTCCATCTCTTCCTCTTAGGCCTTCCATTATGTAGTCGATGCCCAATGCATTAGAATACTACCGGCTGGGCAGCGATGCCCCAAAGATTTTATTTGGCAACGGTCTCACAATGTTGCATTCGTAGCCTGACAAAAAATGGGACCCAAATGCTCTGTTCACGTGAGTTTCCTTAGCCTGGTTAGCTCTCTGTAGTGGCCCATGAGCTTATTGTTTATTGCTTTCTATCATTTGGCACCGGCTGGGCATCGGAGCAACTACTTGCTCCGGTTCCCTGAATTTTTTTATGGCACCGGCTGGGCAATGGAGGGCATCGGTGCCAAATAAACCAAAAGCCGATTTGGCATTGCTTTTGGCCTACATAGTGGAGGGCCTTAGAAGCCGCTATAAACATGTTTCATTCCCTTTCCTGTCGTTAGTCTACACAAATCATTGCTTTTATTTCAAATATGTTCTTTCTATTTCGATTCTAAACGCATATGAATCATCAATATTGAAAACCAAAAGCCATATACTTTGGTGTTGTGTTGCAACTTCCAAGTATTTCTCACTTTCACTTCCCTTTTACCATTATTACAGACCATTATTGTTGGTGTTTTGTATTATTTGTCTGTGACCAAGGTAAGTTATGAAATATTGGTTGGTCAAATCATATAGTTGTATGATTGTTGTAGATGATACTACAATCGCAAGCCTCAATTATGCATATCATAGTTTTGAATTAGTTTTGCAGATTTACATTATCATGTCAATCCAGTACTTTGTTTTAACCCTGTAGGTCCGTGACATGTTTGACGCCAACCACTATTTTGGATATGTTTTTGGTAGTGCTGCTAACATATCATTTTTGTGTAGACCAATAGTTGTAAAAAAAATGAGTAATATCCTACGAAGTAAATGATGACGTGTCCTAGCAAATAGACATACCTGCAATGCAATAAAGAGTGTTCTGACCCCAAATTATGAAAGCCAAAACACAAAAGGCCCATAAAAGAAACAACGACCCCGACCAGCAAATAGAGCAGGAAGAAATTTATTTGTGAATTAACAATCAAACAAATAAACGGTAGAAAAGTAGAACGGCGCAGCAACGCGCGCGTATGCTTCTAGTACCACATCATGCCTCCGATTTTTCTCTCGTTTGCTAGTTTTCGTTTTGTGCGTTGTGCCTTTTTGTCGGAAGAAATGTATCAAAGCTATGTTTCATTCATTAAGAGGGGAACCAGCAGAGCCAGGAAATTAAGAAGGGTTACAAGGAACACAAGATTACAGATCACACCGAGAAGAACGATGAGCTACAAGCAGTGGCGTAAATGCCTGTTTGAAAAGAAAATCATTATCTCCTAAACATTTATTCAAATAAACTGAAAATCTCCCAGATTACTGCTGGGAACGTGACTAGGCCTTTTCATTTTTTAATTTATGTTGCGGTGTGTGTGGCAACCTGTTGTTGCCGCACTGCCTGACCCTTAATGGTCACCACACAAAAAGAAAACCAAACAAAACAAAAAGGCCACCATCGATAACCTGTCTATCGATAACCTGTTGTCTTTCTCAAAAAGAAAAAAACACGACCTGGATGCGCCAGGGAATTTGCTGATCAGGGCATAGCAAACCAAACAAAAAGAAAGGCCAGTCAGCCAGAAAAAAAGGCCACCACACACCCTCCAGCACGAATCTCCGCGCACGCGATGTATCCAGTGACCACTCAGGCGATTGAGATGCAACTATTTCTTAGCTAGATGAGAAACAACAAAACTTTTTTTATGTAGTTGCCTAGTTGATGAGCAATTAGTACAAATGTTGCAAAACATTCTCTTCCATACTACTAATTCTAGTAGGCAGGGTTTGACATGCACGAACTTTATTGGATAAGCTATATCAAGGTCAGTTATACACTCCAAAAAATCCATCATCAGTTTGATGCAAAAAATAGGGAATGTTAAATGTGAGAAGAGATTGGTAATTGAAGAGAGACATTGTACATTTCTTGAATGATCTAATCTCTCAGGATTTAGGTTCGTCTACTTGAAAAACTAAGTGACAACTGAAATAGTGTTCAAACAGCCTACCAAAATCAAAATACTGACAATAAAAGTTGTTTCCTTGATTATCAGGAAATGAAAAAGGTTAATGATTCAGGCAATGGGAAAACAAAATGCTACCTACATAGCTCAGCAGAAAGATCTCTATAATCTCCTTGATGGTAAAGTGGTATAATTTTCAAACTAATGATTGATGTGGGCTGTTTTGCGTCATCTCTAGAATCGGATAATTAGTTGCTCCCCATTAAGGTATTCAACTTCCTGTGGCCCATATATCAATCCTAAAGGGGCTTATGCGAGCTAAACTTTCCAATATGGCAGGTTCCAGCAAATGTTGTAGCTCATATCCTAGCAAACGTCTTTTTTTCTTTTTGCTTTCTAATTCAGAAAAAGCACGGATTGGGGAATCAAACTCGCGTCTCATGTCCTGCTACAGTTTTGTAGCGCACACACTAGTTGCTCTAGAGAGGTGGTTGCGAACACTTTGCGCTCAAACATCTTTTATATATTCGAGTTATTTTGTTTTAATTAATTTTTCCATTTGCAAAAAAGTCCAAAACCCCCGAAATTTGCGACTATTTGATAGAAAAAACTCCTATAAATTTTAGAGGTAATTTGTTTTTTGTAAATTTGTCATGTGCATTTTTATTATATGTAGCGCTACCATTTTCCATGTTTTTACAATCCCCCCGTGGAAGTTTTTAGTTAGTGCATGGCATTTTAATAATAAGATACATCGCCTTTTTATTATTAAAGGATGACAGTCTTATGTTTAAGAGCATGGCATTTATTACTAGTAACGGGGCGGTTTTTTTTCCTCAAAAGGATGGCATTTTTATGATTAAAAGCATGGAATTTTATTACTGGGAGGATGGCATTTTTTTATTATTAATAGGTGGCAGTTTATTTTTTGACAGCATGGCATTTTTGTTATTTTTTACATGAAATTTCTATTAAAAAGAGGATGAATTTTTTAATGTCAATGTGATAGCATTTTTAATGTTGAGAGGCTAGCATTTTTTATTTTTAATTGCATGGTAGTTTTCTGGGGCCTTATCTACATAAAATAATTTTTATAGAGGATGAAAGTTTTATGAAGTATCACGGCAATTTCAAAAAATCAAAGCATGGATTTTTTATAAATTTGTGTGTATTTTTTAATTCATGGATTTTTTTATTGAGGCTTGCAGTTTTTACTTTTTATCTAGAGGATGGCTTTTTTATCTAGAGGATAGCATTTTTTAAGTTTAGCATGGCAAAAAAAATCCAGGTCACTGAAACCTTCTTTTTTAAGTTGTAATGTGGCAATTGTATACAAAAGAAACTTCAACTGATCCTTTTGTGTGGGGGTGGGGGGAGGGGTTCGCGCTCGCCCTGCCTGCTGGTGAACGAGCAACTGGGTTGATGGGAGCTGCCCTAAATCCTTTTCGTAAGCGCCCATTGCAGTACGTTTTGTAAGCGGACACGCGCCCCTCCTCCGCACTAGCCCAGCCCATCTTCCTTTTTCTGTTTTCTAAAACACAAAAGACTGCACAGGTGGTAGTAAGAAGGACGGCGGCCTTCGTTCTGAAGTTAAGAAGAGCAGATGGAACTATTAGATTTGTTAGCATTCCGGGAGAATAAATAAGGTCATTGTAGTAAGTTCATAACAATTTATGTAAAGCAATGGGCACAGCTTCTACGACAGCTTCCCCCTCATTGCCATCGTCAGCCTTCCCCAGCTCTCCTTCTTCGTCGCTTCTGGCTAAGCATCTTTCGGCAGGTGTGATTTGAACCGGCGACCTCCTGGTTCAATGTACGCTGCACTAACCAGCTGACCTGATGCGATTAGTTACATCTTTTTCTATCTTTTCTTCCTTTTTCTTTTCTTTCTTCATTTTTTGGAAAGGTTTTATTCAGGGTTTTTATTTTTACTTTTATTTTCCTTTTTTCCTTTTCCTTTTTGTTTTCTTTTGCTAAATGCCCGAACTTTTTTCAAATTTGTGAACTTTTTTAAAACCTATGGATTTTTCTTTCCAAAATCAATGAACTTTTTTTTCAAAACCAAAGAACCTTTTTCCAAAATCCATGATAAAATCGATGAACTATTTTCAGTATCGATGAACTTTTTTCCAAAATTGTGATTTTTCTATTTCTGTATTTTTGAAGTTTTTTTAAACCCATGAACATTTAATAAATCCATGATTTTTTATTTCATGAACATATTAAAATTCACAAAAACCGGGGCCCGATCTTTTTCCTGAACAGCACAACACAACCGAAAAAAAAACAAAATACGAGCAAGGCGAGTTGGGAACAAATTGGCATTTTTATTTAGCGAGCGAGCAAATGAAGCAAAATGAGAGCAAGCGATGCTTGATGAGCCGCGGCCCGCTGCCATTGGTGCGAGCGCCCATTTTCCGTTTCGCGCATAAGGCGTTGAAGAGGAGGTCTCGGGAGCTGCTCCCCGTGACGAATGATTCATTCGGTGATGGACAGCCCCCTTTTCTTTTGAACAGAATGCAATCGGAGTCGCTCATATACATAGGTATACACTCACTCTTATGAACACACGTACACATACTCTAATTCTGTGAGCACCTTCAAGAGACTGAGCCGGCAAATCATCTTGACATTTTATGAAGTCACTACAGGCACCTCGCAGTCGATGGGAACATCTACTTCCACTGAACAAACATCGCCATAAGCACCGCAAACTTTTAAGTAGTTGCACTCATATTTAAAAATTCCTAAAAAAGTTGGACGAGCGAGGATTAGAACTCCGCTCATCCAGCTAGTAAGCACTGGTACATAACCAGTGGTACACATAATCTGGGTCTCTAAAATTGAAGCATGGCTTATAAGAACAGTGACCAGTGATAGATCTAAAATATTATTTGGTACTTCGAACGCGCTTTTAAAAAAGCGAATATTTATTGAAACATAAACATTTAAAAACTGTGAAAAAACAAATTAAATTTTCGAAAATTATTAGGAAACGTGATTTTTAATCTTTTTTTATCAGCATGAACATTTTAATAAAAAGCAAACATTTATTGAAACCTTGAATAAAAACTTGAAAAGAGAACATTTTTGCAAATATGAACAGTTTTTGAAACTTTGAACAAAATTTGGAAAATTTCAAACATTTTTTAGATTTGAGAACTTTTTTTGAAAAAATCACGAACAATTTTTGATTTTGTGAAGAAAATTGGAAAAACAAATAACATTTTATGAACTTCCGAACAATTTTTGGAACCCTGAATAAAACTTGGAAAAAGCAAACATATTTCAAATTCACAAACTTATTTTTAAAATCGTGAACATTTTTTGAATTCATGAACAAAATTGGAAAAACAGGTACATTTTTTGGACTTATGAACAAATTTTTGAACCCCCGGATATAAATTTGGAAATGACAAACAGTTTTTCAAATATGTGCACAATTTTTGAAAATGATGAGCATTTTCGAATTTTTTTCATTTTCAAAAATTGTGAACCAAAATTACAAAGGTATATTTTTTGAACTTCTGAACACTTTTTGTAAAGTGTGAATTTTTCTAAAATTCGGAACATGAATTTCAAAAAGAGAATATTTTCTGAATTTTTGAACAATTTATGAGAAATACATTTTTTATGAAAAAAAGAACATAAAGACAAAAAGAAAAAAAAGGAGAAAGGAAAATAAACATTAAAAAATAAATATAAGAAATACCGGTTCAGGAACCTCCTAGAATGTTTCCAAATCCCGAAAAAAAAACTGGCTAAGAACCACCTAGAAAGATCCCGAACGCTCTTCGATATCTCCTCAGCTTCGCTGCAGCAATTTGCCGCAACGAGCGGCGAATCCTTTTTTTTTAGATAAACGCGGCGGATCCTATTGGAAAACCCCTTTGCGCCGGGAGCCACTAGTCAACGAGTGCTCTTTCGGAAGTCTCGCAACGATCAGCGTCACTTGGCGCGCTCTCAACCATTCGCCATGTATCGCGCTCTGGGCGCTCCCTCTGGATTTTTTTTTCACACGCGTTTTCGGCGGTTTCGACGTTTTTGTTTTTGACCTGTCTTCCTTAGCTTTTTGACAAAAAATCGATTTTTTTACAAGAAAAATGCGTTTTATTTTTTTGCCTTTTGCGAGAGTCCTGGTTTTGCTTTCGTGAGAGGCACGGTTTTGCTCTCACGAGAGCTACGGCTGTGCCTCTCGGAAACAGAAAAAAAATATATGTTTTTTGTTTTTTTTCCTTTCGCGAGAGTCACGGTTTTGCTTCCGCGAGAGGCATGGTTATGCTTTCGCGAGAGTCATGGCAGTACCTCTCGAAAAAAACGGGTTTTCTGTTCTTTTTTTCTTTCGCGAGAGTCACGGTTTTGCTTTCATGAGAGGCACACGTGTACTTTAGCGAGAGTCACGGTCGTGCCTCTCGGAAAGAAAAAAAATGTGTTTTTTATGTTTTTCCTGTCGCGAGAGTCACGGTTTTGGTTCCGTGAGAGGCACGGGTGTGCTTTCGCGAGAGTCACGGCCGTACTTCTCGAAAACGGAAAAAAATGTTTTTGTTTTTTTTCCGAGAGTTACGGTTTTGCTTTCGCGAGAGGCATAAGTGTGCTTTCGCGAGAGTCACGGGCATGCCTCTTTCGGAAAGGGGAAAACCCGTGCTTTCAGTTTGTTTTTTGTTCGGTTTTTTGGCCGTTTTTTTCGTGAAAAAAAGTTCATCAAACCCTATCAACATGGGATCTAGTTTTGAAGATCTCGACGCGAGGAATCCAACGACGAAAGCGGTTTAAGATTTGGACGCACGGTTTGAGAGATAAAATATTTTGAATAAACGGATCTACGAAAAAAGGGAAAACTCCTAGGTTGCGACAAGTGGCGCGCTGCATGTGCGCCACTTGTTGCAACCTAGGGAGTTGGAGTGATCTTTGCAACGAGTACTCTTCAACTAGTGATTTCGCTATGCGCCGCTCTCTGCATCAAAGTGTCGATGGTTGGCACAGCGTTGCGCGAGCGAATGATACAGTTGGCCGGCCCAATTGCTAGCGAGGTTTTCCTTTTGTTTAGACTATTTCTACCGGTTTTGAGATCCTTCTAGAAGGTTCTTGAACCGGTTTTATTTTTCTGTTTTCCTTTTTCTTTCTTATTTTCGTTTAACTGTTTTCTTTTATTTTTTGTGTTTCTTTTTATTGTTATTTATTTTTCCTGATTATTTTATTCAAAAATTTCAAATAATGTTCTCTTTTCAAAATTTGTTCAGATTTTCCAAAAAATGTTCAGGAATTTTATTTAAAAAAAACAGATTTTCAAAATTTTCTTCACAATTTCAGAAAATGTTCGCATTCACAAAATTTTGTTCGCAATTTCAAATATTTTCATGTTGTAAATGTTGGGAACGTAGTAATTTCAAAAAAATTCGTACGCACACGCAAGATCATGGTGATGCATAGCAACAAGAGGGGAGAGTGTCGTCTACGTACCCTCGTAGACCGTAATCGGAAGCGTTATGACAACGCGGTTGATGTAGTCGTACGTCTTCACGATCGACCGATCCCCGCACCGAAGTTACGGCACCTCCACGGACCGCACACGTTCAGCTCGGCATTGTCCCATGAACTCACGATCCAGTAGAGCTTCGCGGGAGAGTTCCGTCAGCACGACGGCGTGATGACGGTGTTGATGAAGTTACCGATGCAGGGCTTCAACTAAGCACCGCTACGGTATGACCGAGGTGGATTATGGTGGAGGGGGGCACCACACACGGCTAAGAGAGATCAGTGATCAACTTGTGTCTTTGGGGTGCCCCCCCCTCCGCCCCCGTATATAAAGGAGCTAGGGGGAGGCGGCCGACCAAGGAGGAGGGCACGCCAAGGGGGGAGTCCTACTTCCATCGGGAGTAGGACTCCTCCTTTCCTAGTAGGAGTAGGAGAAGGGGGAAGAAGGAGAGAGAGGGGAAGGAAAGGGGGGGTTCCCCCCTCCTTGTCCAATTCGGACTAGAGGGGGAGGGGGCACGCGGCCTGTCCTGGCCGCCCCTCCTCTTCTCCACTAAGGCCCAATAGGCCCATTACACTCCCCGGGGGGTTTCGGTAACCTCGCGGTACTCCGGTATATGTCCGAACTTGCCCGGTACCCTTCCGAAGTCCAAACATAGTGATCCAATATATCGATCTTTATGTCTCGACCATTTCGAGACTCCTCGTCATGTTTGTGATCATATCAGGGACTTCGAACTACCTTCGGTACATCAAAACACATAAACTCATCATATCGATCGTCATCGAACTTTAAGCGTGCGGACCCTACGGGTTCGAGAACTATGTAGACATGACCGAGACACGTCTCCGGTCAATAACCAATAGCGGAACCTGGATGCTCATATTGGTTCCTACATATTCTATGAAGATCTTTACCGGTCGAACCGCATAACTATATACGTTGTTCCCTTTGTCATCGGTATGTTACTTGCCCGAGATTCGGTCGTCGGTATCTCAATACCTACCTCAATCTCGTTACCGGCAAGTCTCTTTACCCGTTCTGTAGTGCATCATCTCGTAACTAACTCATTAGTCACATTGCTTGCAAGGCTTATAGTGATGTGCATTACCGAGAGGGCCCAGAGATACCTCTCCGACAATTGGAGTGACAAATCCTATTCTTGATCTATACCAACTCCACGAACACCATTGGATACACCTGTAGAGAACCTTTATAATCACCCAGTTACGTTCTGACGTTTGGTAGCACACAAAGTGTTCCTCCGGTATTCGAGAGTTGCATAATCTCATAGTCATAGGAACATGTATAAGTCATGGAGAAAGCAATAGCAGTAAACTAAACGATCAAGTGCTAAGCTAACGAAATGGGTCAAGTCAATCACATCATTCTCCTAATGATGTGATCCCATTAATCAAATGACAACTCGTGTCTATGGCTAGGAAACTCAGCCATATTTGATCAACGAGCTAGTCAAGTAGAGGCATACTAGTGACACTATGTTTGTCTATATATTCACACATGTATTATGTCTCCGGTTAATACAATTCTAGCATGAATAATAAACATTTATCATGATATGAGGAAATAAATAATAACTTTATTATTGCCTCTAGGGCATATTTCCTTCAGTCTCCCACTTGCACTAGAGTCAATAATCTAGATTACATAGTAATGATTCTAACACCCATGGATTCTTGGTGTTGATCATATTTTGCTCGTGGAAGAGGCTTAGTCAACGGATCTGCAACATTCAGATCCGTATGTGTCTTGCAAATCTCTATGTCTCCCACCTGGACTTGATCCCGGATGGAATTGAAGCGTCTCTTGATGTGCTTGGTTCTCTTGTGAAATCTGGATTCCTTTGCCAAGTCAATTGCACCAGTATTGTCACAAAAGATTTTCATTGGACCTGATGCACTAGGTATGACACCTAGATCGGAAATGAACTCCTTCATCCAGACTCCTTCATTTGCTGCTTCCGAAGCAGCTATGTACTCTGCTTCACACGTAGATCCCGCCACGATGCTTTGTTTAGAACTGCACCAACTGACAGCTCCACCGTTCAATAAAAACACGTATCCGGTTTGCAATTTAGAATCATCCGGATCAGTGTCAAAGCTTGCATCGACGTAACCATTTACGACGAGCTCTTTGTCACCTCCATAAACTAGAAACATATCCTTAGTCCTTTTCAGGTATTTCAGGATGTTCTTGACCGCTGTCTAGTGATCCACTCCTGGATTACTTTGGTACCTCCCTGCTAAGCTAATAGCAAGGCACACATCAGGTTTGGTACACAGCATTGCATACATGATAGAGCCTATGGCTGAAGCATAGGGAACACTTTTCATTTTCTCTTTATCTTTTGCAGTTGTCGGGCAGTGTGTCTGACTCAACTTCACACCTTCTAACACAGGCAAGAACCCTTTCTTTGCTTGATCCATTTTGAACTTTTTCAAAACTTTATCAAGGTATGTGCTTTGTGGAAGTCCAAGTAAGCATCTTGATCTACCTCTATAGATCTTCATGCCCAATATATAAGCATCTTCACTGAGGTCTTTCATTAAAAAACTCTTATTCAAGTATCCTTTTATGCTATCCAGAAATTCTATATCATTTCCAATCAACAATATGTCATCCACATATAATATTAGAAATGCTACAGAGCTGCCACTCACTTTCTTGTAAATACAGGCTTCTCCAAAAGTCTGTATAAAACCATAAGCTTTGATCACACTATCAAAACGTTTATTCCAACTCCGAGAGGCTTGCACCAGTCCATAAATGGATCGCTGGAGCTTGCACACTTTGTTAGCACCCTTTGGATCGACAAACCTTCTAGTTGCATCACATACAACTCTTCTTCTAGAAATCCATTCAGGAATGCAGTTTTGACATCCATTTGTCAAATTTCATAATCATAAAATGGGGCAATTGCTAACATGAATCAGACAGACTTAAGCATCGCTACGGGTGAGAAAGTCTCATCGTAGTCAACCCCTTGAACTTGTCTAAAACCTTTTGCAATAAGTCGAGCTTTGTAGACAGTAACATTACCGTCAGTGTCAGTCTTCTTCTTGAAGATCCATTTATTCTCTATGGCTTGCCGATCATCGGGCAAGTCAACCAAAGTTCACACTTTGTTCTCATACATGGATCCCATGTCAGATTTCATGGCCTCAAGCCATTTTGCGGAATCGGGGCTCACCATCGCTTCTTCATAGTTCGTAGGTTGGCCATGGTCAAGTAACATGACTTCCAGAATAGGATTACCGTACCACTCTGGTGCGGATCTTACTCTGGTTGACCTACGAGGTTTGGTAGTAACTTGATCTGAAGTTTCATGATCAATATCATTAGCTTCCTCACTAATTGGTGTAGGTGTCACAAGAACCGGTTTCTGTGATGTACTACTTTCCAATAAGGGAGCAGGTATAGTTACCTGATCAAGTTCTACTTTCCTCCCACTCACTTCTTTCGAGAGAAACTCCTTCTCTAGAAAGGATCCATTCTTAGCAACAAATGTCTTGCCTTCGGATCTGTGATAGAAGGTGTAACCAACAGTTTCCTTTAGGTATCCTATGAAGACACATTTCTCCGACTTGGGTTCGAGCTTATCAGGTCGAAGCTTTTTCACATAAGCATCGCAGCCCCAAACTTTAAGAAATGACAACTTTGGTTTCTTGCCAAACCATAGTTCATAAGGCGTCGTCTCAACGGATTTCGATGGTGCCCTATTTAATGTGAATGCAGCCATCTCTAAAGCATAACCCCAAAACGATAGCGGTAAATCAGTAAGAGACATCATAGATCACACCATATCTAGTAAAGTACAATTACAACGTTCGGACATACCATTACGCTGTGGTGTTCCGGGTGGCGTGAGTTGTGAAACTATTCTGCATTGTTTCAAATGTAGACCAAACTCGTAACTCAAATATTCTCCTCCACGATCAGATCGTAGAAACTTTATTTTCTTGTTACGATGATTTTCCACTTCACTCTGAAATTCTTTGAACTTTTCAAATATTTCAGACTTATGTTTCATTAAGTAGATATACCCATATCTGCTCAAATCATCTGTGAAGGTGAGAAAATAATGATACCCGCGGCGAGCCTCAATATTCATTGGACCACATACATCAGTATGTATGATTTCCAACAAATCTGTTGCTCGCTCCATTGTTCCGGAGAACGGCGTTTTAGTCATCTTGCCCATGGGGCATGGTTCGCAAGTACCAAGTGATTCATAATCAAGTGATGCCAGAAGTCCATCAGTATGGAGTTTCTTCATGCGCTTTACAACAATATGACCCAAACGGTTGTGCCACAAATAAGTTGGACTATCATTATCAACTCTGCATATTTTGGCTTCAACATTATGAATATGTGTATCTCTACTATCGAGATTAAACACAAATAGACCACTCTTCAAGGGTGCATGACCATAAAAGATATTACTCATATAAATCGAACAACCATTATTCTCAAATTTAAATGAATAACCGTCTCGCATCAAACAACATCCAAATATAATGTTCATGCTTAACGCTGGCACCAAATAACAATTATTCAGGTCTAAAACTAATCCTGAAGGTAGATGTAGAGGTAGCATGCCGACGGCGATCACATCGACTTTGGAACCATTTCCCACGCGCATCGTCACCTCGTCCTTAGCCAATCTTCGCTCAATCCGTAGTCCCTATTTCGAGTTGCAAATATTAGCAACAGTACCAGTATCAAATACCCAGGTGATACTGCGAGCTTTAGTAAGGTACACATCAATAACATGTATATCACATATACCTTTCTTCACCTTGCCATCCTTCTTATCCGCCAAATACTTGGGGCAAATCCGCTTCCAGTGACCAGTCTATTTGCAGTAGAAGCACACAATCTCAGGTTTAGTTCCAGACTTAGGTTTCTTCTCTTGAGCAGCAAATTGTTTGCCGTTCTTCTTGAAGTTCCCTTTCTTCTTCCCTTTACCCTTTTCCTTGAAACTGGTGGTCTTGTTGACCATCAACACTTAATGCTCCTTCTTGATTTCTACCTCCGCAGCCTTTAGCATTGCGAAGAGCTCGGGAATTGTCTTATCCATCCCTTGCATATTATAGTTCATAACGAACCTCTTGTAGCTTGGTGGCAGTGATTGAAGAATTATGTCAATGACACTATCATCCGGAAGATTAACTCCCAGTTGAATCAAGTGATTGTTATACCCAGACATTTTGAGTATATGTTCACTGACAGAACTATTATCCTCCATTTTGCAGCTGTAGAATTTATTGGAGACTTAATATCTCTCAATCCGGGCATTTGCTTGAAATATTAACTTCAACTCCTGGAACATCTCATATGATCCATGACATTCAAAACACCGTTGAAGTCCCGGTTCTAAGCTGTAAAGCATGGCACACTGAACTATCCAGTAGTCATCAGCTTTGCTCTGCCAGACGTTCTTAATGTTGTCAGTTGCATCTGCAGCAGGCCTGGCACCCAGAGATGCTTCCATGACGTAATTCTTCTGTGCAACAATGAGGATAATCCTCAAGTTACCGACCCAGTCCGTGTAATTGCTACCATCATCTTTAAACTTTGCTTTCTCAAGGAACGCATTAAAATTTAACGGAACAACAGCACGGGCCTTCTATCTATAACAACATAGACAAGCAAAATACTACCAGATACTAAGTTCATGATGAATTTAGGTTCAATTAATCATATTACTTAAGAACTCCCACTTAGATAGAGATCCCTCTAATCATATAAGTGATTACGTGATCCAAATCAACTAAACCATAACCGATCATCACGTGAAATGGAGTAGTTTTCAATGGTGAACATCACTATGTTGATCATATCTACTATATGATTCACGCTCGACCTTTCGGTCTCAGTGTTCCGAGGCCATATCTGCATATGCTAGGCTCATCAAGTTTAACCCAAGTATTTCTGCGTGTGCAAAACTGGTCTGCACCCATTGAGGGAGTCCTGGATTAGGGGGTCCTCGGACAACCGGACTATATGCTTACGCCGGACTGTTGGACTATGAAGATACAAGATTGAAAAATTTGTCCCGTGTCCGAGTGGGACTCTCCTTTGCGTGGAAGGCAAGCTAGGCGATTCGGCCATGCAGATCTCCTTATCTGTAACCGACTGTGTGTAACCCTAGCCCCCTCCAGTGTCTATATAAACCGGAGGGTTTAGTTTGTAGGGTTTAGCCTCTACGATCTCGTGGTAGATCAACTCTTGTAATACTCATATCATCAAGATCAATCAAGCAGGAAGTAGGGTATTACCTCCATCGAGAGGGCCCAAACCTGGGTAAACATTGTGTCCCCCGCCTCCTGTTACCATTAGCCTTAGACGCACTGTTCGGGACCCCCTACCCGAGATCCGCTGGTTTTGACACCGACATTGGTGCTTTCATTGAGAGTTCCACTGTGTCGTCACGGTAAGGCTTGATGGCTCCTTCAATCACCTACAATGATGCGGTCCAGGGTGAGCTTTTCCTCCCCGGACAGATCTTTGTATTCGGCTGCTTCACACTATGGGCCAACTCGCTTCGCCATCTGGAGCAGATCAATAGCTATGCCCCTGGCCATCAGGTCAGGTTCGGAAGCCTGAATTACACTGCCGACATCCGCGGAGACTTGATCTTCGACGGATTCGAGCCCATAACAGGTGCACCCTACGGTCGCGATGAGCATGACCTAGATCTTCCATCGGACGGTGTTTAGGAGATCGCACCTGCAGTTGCCCTGGTTTTAAATCTGGAGCAGATCGTTCCATCCGAGGACGGGTGGATGGACCCCGCCACGGAGGCCGCACACTTAGCGGCGATAGAGCCGAACACAGATCTCACTTCCAAGGAGGTCTGTGTCATCGAACCCTCGGACTCATCTACGGCCATAGGCTCCGAACCGCGCGCATTCGTGCCCCTCGAACCTGACTGGGCACCGATCATGGAGTTTAGCTCCGCGGATATTTTTCTACTCACGCTTGGGCGACGTGCTAAACTCATTAAAATCTCTCTCCCTGTCAGGAGACTCTTGGCCGAACTATGTCCGGATTGAGTGGGAAGCGGACGACGAAGAAATTCGTTACCGACCCACCACCCACTTAATAGCCACTGTCGATGACTTAATCGACATGCTTGATTTCGACTACGAAGACATCGACGGTATGGACGACGATGCCGGAGAAGAACATGAATCACCGCCCACAGGGCGCTGGACAGTCACCTCATCGTATGATATATATATATATATATACGGTGGACACACCCAAAGGAGACAATGGCGAGGGTCAAAAGGATGCTACAGAGGGTGATCCTCTTGAGAAGCAATCTAAGAGCCGGCGTCAGCGGCGCCGCTCTAAGCCCCGCCATAGAAAAAACAATGATACCGGCACAAAAAAGAATAATACCCCGGACAACGACAACGACGACCCCGTAGACCCAGCGATGGAGCAGGGCGAGCCAGGGGATGGCGAACATAGTTCGTGACCGCTGTCCAATTACAGTGGTGCCAAAGACAAAATTCATAAACTGGTCGCCAGAGAGGAGAACAGTCCGGATGACGATACACACATCATCCCGGAAAAACGCTTAGAACAAGAGCACCCCCACAAAAAGCTTATTGCCACCGCAAGGAGCTTGAAGAAGCAGAAGCAACGGCTTAAAGCCGCACAGGATACGCTCAACAACAGATGGAAAAAAGTGCTCGACATCGGCGAAACATACGACGGTGATCGCCACATAAAGAGCTACCCAAAACGCAAGTTGCTGCCCGAATTCGATGACGAGGCTATCGCGCCCATTCCGCCGAGAAACAATACGCCCGACCTGCCGGACCGACCATCCCATGGTCGAGACAGAGCGGCTAATGACGCCGCACACAAGTCTGCACACGATCTACGTTAGCACCTGACCAGGTCCATTTATGGATCTAGGAAACATGTTCCCGCGCAGGATCACGGCCACCAAACTGACTACACTGATCGACTACTAGCTCGGAATCAACATCGAACACTACAGCCGTCGGACCCACGCGACGAAACATCCAAGTTCAGGGGTGCCACGCACCCCCTGTGCTTCACCGATGAGGTGTTGGATCATGAATTTCCAGAGGGATTCAAACCCGTGAACATCAAGGCATACGATGGAACAACAGACCCTGCAGTCTGGATTGAGGACTTTATTCTTCACATCCACATGGCTCGCGGAGACGATCTCCACGCCATCAAATATCTACCCCTCAAGTTGAAAGGACCGGCTCGACACTGGTTGAAAAGCCTCCCCAAAAATTCCATTGGAAGTTGGGAGGAACTCGAGGACGCTTTTAGGGCTAATTTTCAAGGGACATATGTCCGACCTCCGGATGGAGACGATTTAAGTCACATAATCCAACAACCCAGAGAGTCGGCCCGTAAGCTTTGGAACAGATTTCTCACCAAGAAGAACCAAATCATCGACTGTTCGGACACGGAAGCCCTAGCAGCTTTCAAACACAGTATCCGGGACGAATGGCTTGCCAGACACCTCGGCCAGGAAAAGCCAAGGACAATGGCAGCCCTAACAACTCTTATGATTTGCTTTTGCACAGACGAGGACAGTTGGTTGGCCTGCAACGGCACCAGCGATCCAGGCACATCCGAAATCAGGGATGACAATGGAAATCCACGACGCAATAAAAACAAGCATCGAAATAATGAAGACAGCCCAGACAATACAACGGTAAACGCCAAATTTAGGGGCTCCAGACCTGGTCAACGGAAAAAGCCATTAAAGGCAGTAGAGATGGTCCGTCCAGTCTAAATAAAATTCTAGACAGGTCCTGTCAAATTCATGGCACCCCCGAGAAACATGCGAATCACACCAACGGAGAACGCTGGGTCTTCAAGCAGGCCAGCAAGCTAAACGCCGAACACAATGAGAGGGAGCCGCCAAGTGAAGACGAGGATGAACCTAGCCAGTCGAACACTGGGGGACATAAATTTTTTCCACTAGAGGTCAAAACAGTAAACATGATTTACGCCACCCACATACCAAAGAGGAAGCGCAAAAGCGCACTCCAAGACATATACGCTATGGAACCAGTCGCCCCCAAATTCAATCCATGGTCGTCCTGTCCGATCACCTTCGATCGCAGGGATCATCAGGCTAGTATCCGACATGGAGGTTCGGCCGCCTTGGTGCTCGGCCCAATAATTAACGGATACCATCTCACCCGAGTCCTCACGGACGGCGGCAGTAGCCTTAATCTGATATATCAGGACATTCTCTGCAAGATAGGGATAGACCCGTCGAGAATCAACCAAAGCAGTACTACCTTTGAAGGAGTAATACCAGGCGTAGAGGCCCGCTGCACGGGCTCCTTGACGTTAGAGATTGTATTCGGCTCTCCCGACAACTTTAGAAGCGAAGAACTAATCTTCGACATCGCCCCGTTCCGGAGCGGCTATCATGCACTACTCAGAAGAACGACTTTCACTCGTTTCAACGTAGTACCACATTACGCGTATCTTAAACTTAAAATTCCCGGTCCACACGGCGTCATCACTATCAGCGGAAACACAGAGCGTTCTCTTCGCGCGGAAGACTACGTGGCGGCTCTAGCAGCCGAACCATTGAACGGCCTCTTCAACCAGAGTAACTGATCGGTCCTCGAGACCACGGACACGGCTAGACGTGTCCGGCGCACCATTTGCTGTGCAGCCCTGATAAACCCGAGCTTAATTAATGGTTACGCCCCCTATGTGGTGCTAGGGGCTGCCCGCACAAGGCCCATAGTTCGGCCTGAATGTATTTACACTCAAGATATCAATTTTCACGGTTCATTAAGATTGACCAACTTTACGCACAGTCACACCAGATTCTTTCACCTGGGTTTTTTGTTTCTTTTTACAGATGACCATCGTGCTATACTCTTCCAGGATACGGCACAACAGAGACAAAGGCGCAGACGTGCAGCAGGGCCCCGTCCAAAGGTTTCTTTTTAGATTAAGACCCTGTGTAAACCTTTTTTACTGTCTCTTGTTGGCTCATACCCTCCTGGTACTTAATGACCAAGAGGGATACTGGCATTATTGGCAAGTTTATTATTCGCCGACCTAAAATAGTCGTTACAAGGTCAGCAACCAATGTGTTTTTAGGGATTTATACCCTCACTATTGGGGAACGTAGTAATTTCAAAAAAAATTCCTACGCACACGCAAGATCATGGTGATGGCATAGCAACGAGAGGGGAGAGTGATGTCCACGTACCCTTGTACACCGTAAGCGGAAGCGTTATGACAACGCGGTTGATGTAGTCATACGTCTTCACGATCCGACCGATCCAAGCACCGAACGTACGGCACCTCCGAGTTCAGCACATGTTCAGCTCGATGACGATCCCCGGGCTCCGATCCAGCAAAGCTTCGGGGATGAGTTCCGTCAGCACGACGGCGTGGTGACGATGATGATGTTCTACCGGCGTATGGGTTCGCCTAAACTCCGCAACGATATGACCGAGGTGGAATATGGTGGAGGGGGGCACCGCACACGGCTAAGGAACGATCCGTAGATCAACTTGTGTGTTCTAGGGTGCCCCCCTGCCCTCGTATATAAAGGAGCAAGGGGGGGGAGGCCGGCCGGCCCTAGAGGGCGCGCCAGGAGGAGGAGTCCTCCTCCTAGTAGGAGTAGGACTCCCCCTTTCCTACTCCTACTAGGAGGGGAAAGGAAGGGGGAGAGGGGGAAGGAAAGAGGGGGGCGCCGTCCCCCCCTCCTAGTCCAATTTGGACCAGAGGGAGAGGGGGCGCACGGCCCACCCTGGCCGCCCCTCTCTCTTTCCACTAAGGCCCATGTGGCCCATTATCTGTCCCCGGGGGTTCCGGTAACCCTCCGGCACTCCGGTTTTCTCCGAAAACATCTGGAACACTTCCGGTGTCCGAATATAGCCGTCCAATATATCAATCTTTATGTCTCGACCATTTCGAGACTCCTCGTCATGTCCATGATCACATCCGGGACTCCGAACAAACTTCGGTACATCAAAACTTATAAACTCATAATAAATCTGTCATCGTAATGTTAAGCGTGCGGACCCTACGGGTTCGAGAACTATGTAGACATGACCTAGAACTATTCTCGGTGAATAACCAATAGCGGAACCTGGATGCCCATATTGGTTCCTACATATTCTACGAAGATCTTTATCGGTCAAACCGCATAACAACATACGTTGTTCCCTTTGTCATCGGTATGTTACTTGCCCGAGATTTGATCGTCGGTATCCAATACCTAGTTCAATCTCGTTGCCGGCAAGTCTCTTTACTCATTACATAATGCATCATTCCGTAACTAACTTATTAGCTACATTGCTTGCAAGGCTTATAGTGATGTGCATTACCGAGAGGGCCCAGAGATACCTCTCCGACAATCGGAATGACAAAACCTAATCTCAAAATACGCCAACTCAACATGTACCTTTGGAGACACCTGTAGTACTCCTTTATAGTCACCCAGTTATGTTGTGACGTTTGGTAGCACCCAAAGTATTCCTCCGGTAAACGGGAGTTGCATAATCTCATAGTTACAGGAACATGTATAAGTCATGAAGAAAGCAATAGCAATATACTAAACTATCAAGTGCTAGGCTAATGGAAATGGGTCATGTCAATCACATCATTCTCCTAATGATGTGATCCCATTAATCAAATGACAACACATGTCTATGGTTAGGAAACATAACCATCTTTGATTAATGAGCTAGTCAAGTAGAGGCATACTAGTGACTATATGTTTGTCTATGTATTCACACATGTATCATGTTTCCGGTTAATACAATTCTAGCATGAATAATAAACATTTATCATGATATGAGGAAATAAATAATAACTTTATTATTGCCTCTAGGGCATATTTCCTTCAGTCTCCCACTTGCACTAGAGTCAATAATCTAGATTACATAGTAATGATTCTAACACCCATGGAGTCTTGGTGCTGATCATGTTTTGCTCGTGAGAGAGGCTTAGTCAACGGGTCTGCAACATTCAGATCCGTATGTATCTTGCAAATCTCTATGTCTCCCACTTGGACTTGGTCCCGAATGGAATTGAAGCGTCTCTTGATGTGCTTGGTTCTCTTGTGAAATCTGGATTCCTTTGCCAAGTCAATTGCACCAGTATTGTCACAAAAGATTTTCATTGGACCTCATGCACTAGGTATGACACCTAGATCGGAAATGAACTCCTTCATCCAGACTCCTTCATTTGCTTCTTCCGAAGCAGCTATGTACTCTGCTTCACACGTAGATCCCGCCACGATGCTTTGTTTAGAACTGGACCAACTGACAGCTCCACCGTTCAATAAAAACACGTATCCGGTTTGCGATTTAGAATCGTCCGGATCAGTGTCAAAGCTTGCATCGACGTAACCATTTACGACGAGCTCTTTGTCACCTCCATAAACTAGAAACATATCCTTAGTCCTTTTCAGGTATTTCAGGATGTTCTTGACCGCTGTCCAGTGATCCACTCCTGGATTACTTTGGTACCTTCCTGCCAAGCTTATTGCTAAGCATACGTCAGGTCTGGTACACAGCATTGCATACATGATAGAGCCTATGGCTGAAGCATAGGGAACATCTTTCATTTTCTCTCTATCTTCTGCTGTGGTCGGTCATTGAGTTTGACTCAACTTCACACCTTGAAGCACGGGCAAGAACCCTTTCTTTGCCTGATCCATTTTGAACTTTTTCAAAATTTTATCAAGGTATGTGCTTTGTGAAAGTCCTATTAAGCGTCTTGATCTATCTCTATAAATCTTGATGCCCAATATGTTAGCAGCTTCACCGAGGTCTTTCATTGAAAAACTTTTATTCAAGTATCCCTTTATGCTATCCAGAAATTCTATATCATTTCCAATTAATAATATGTCATCTACATATAATATCAGAAATGCTACAGAGCTCCCACTCACTTTCTTGTAAATACAGGCTTCTCCAAAAGTCTGTGTAAAACGATATGCTTTGATCACACTATCAAAACATTTATTCCAACTCCGAGATGCTTGCACCAGTCCATAAATGGATTGCTGGAGCTTGCACACTTTGTTAGCACCTTTTGGATCAACAAAACCTTCTGGCTGCATCATATACAACTCTTTTTCCAGAAATCCATTCAAGAATGCAGTTTTGACATCCATTTGCCAAATTTCATAATCATGAAATGCAGCAATAGCTAACATGATTCGGACAGACTTAAGCATCGCTACGGGTGAGAAGGTCTCATCATAGTCAACCCCTTGAACTTGTCAAAAACCTTTCGCAACAAGTCGAGCTTTATAGACAGTTATATTACCATCAGCGTCAGTCTTCTTCTTAAAGATCCATTTATTCTCAATGGCTTGCCGATCATCGGGCAAGTCAACCAAAGTCCATACTTTGTTCTCATACATGGATCCCATCTCAGATTTCATGGCCTCTAGCCATTTGCAGAATCTGGGCTCATCATCGCTTCCTCATAGTTCGTAGGTTCATCATGGTCAAGTAACATGACTTCCAGAATAGGATTACCGTACCACTCTGGTGCGGATCTTACTCTGGTAGACCTACGAGGTTCAGTAGAAGCTTGATCTGAAGTTTCATGATCAATATCATTAGCTTCCTCACTAATTGGTGTAGTTGTCACAGGAACCGGTTCTTGTGATGAACTACTTTCCAATAAGGGAGCAGGTACAGTTACCTCATCAAGTTCTACTTTCCTCCCACTCACTTCTTTCGAGAGAAACTCCTTCTCTAGAAAGGATCCGATTTTAGCAATGAAAATCTTGCCCTCAGATCTGTGATAGAAGGTGTACCCAATAGTCTCTTTTGGGTATCCTATGAAGACACAATTTTCCGATTTGGGTTCGAGCTTATCTGGTTGAAGTTTCTTCACATAAGCATCACAGCCCCAAACTTTAAGAAATGACAACTTTGGTTTCTTGCCAAACCACAGTTCATAAGGTGTCGTCTTAACGGATTTTGATGGTGCCCTATTTAACGTGAATGCGGCCGTCTCTAAAGAATAACCCCAAAACGATAGCGGTAAATCAGTAAGAGACATCATAGATCGCACCATATCTAGTAAAGTACGATTACGACGTTCGGACACACCATTTCGTTGTGGTGTTCCGGGTTGGCGTGAGTTGCGAAACTATTCCGCATTGTTTCAAGTGTAGACCAAACTCGTAACTCAAATATTCTCCTCCACGATCAGATCGTAGAAACTTTATTTTCTTGTTATGATGATTTTCTACTTCACTCTGAAATTCTTTGAACTTTTCAAATGTTTCAGACTTGTGTTTCATTAAGTAGATATACCCATATCTGCTCAAATCATCTGTGAAGGTGAGAAAATAACGATACCCACCGCGAGCCTCAACATTCATTGGACCACAAACATCAGTATGTATGATTTCCAACAAATCAGTTGCTCACTCCATAGTTCCGGAGAACGGCGTTTTAGTCATCTTGCCCATGAGGCACGGTTCGCAAGTACCAAGTGATTCATAATCAAGTGATTCCAAAAGCCCATCAGTATGGAGTTTCTTCATGCGCTTTACACCGATATGACCTAAACGGCAGTGCCACAAATAAGTTGCACTATCATTATCAACTCTGCATCTTTTGGTTTCAACACTATGAATATGTGTATCACTACTATAGAGATTCAATAAAAATAGACCACTCTACAAGGGTGCATGACCATAAAAGATATTACTCATATAAATAGAACAACCATTATTCTCTGATTTAAATGAATAACCGTCTCGCATCAAACGAGATCCAGATATAATGTTCATGCTCAACGCTGGCACCAAATAAATATTATTTAGGTCTAAAACTAATCCCGATGGTAGATGTAGAGGTAGCGTGCCGACCGCGATCACATCGAATTTGGAACCATTTCCCACGCGCATCGTCACCTCGTCCTTAGCCAATCTTCGCTTAATCCGTAGTCCCTGTTTCGAGTTGCAAATATTAGCAACATAACCAGTATCAAATACCCAGGTACTACTGCGAGTATTAGTAAGGTACACATCAATAACATGTATATCACATATACCTTTGTTCACTTTGCCATCCTTCTTATCCGCCAAATACTTGGGGCAGTTCCGCTTCCAGTGTCCAGTCTGCTTGCAGTAGAAGCACTCAGTTTCAGGCTTAGGTCCAGACTTGGGTTTCTTCTCTTGAGCAGCAACTTGTTTGCTGTTCTTCTTGAAGTTCCCCTTCTTATTTCCTTTGCCCTTTTCTTGAAACTGGTGGTCTTGTTAACCATCAATACTTGACGCTCCTTCTTGATTTCTACCTCCGCGGCTTTTAGCATTGCGAAGAGCTCGGGAATAGTCTTGTCCATCCCTTGCATATTATAGTTCATCACGAAGCTCTTGTAGCTTGGTGGCAGTGATTGGAGAATTCTGTCAATGACACTATCATCAGGAAGATTAACTCCCAGTTGAATCAAGTGATTATTATACCCAGACATTTTGAGTATGTGTTCACTGACAGAACTATTCTCCTCCATCTTGCAGCTATAGAACTTATTGGAGATTTCATATCTCTCAATCCGGACATTTGCTTGAAATATTAACTTCAACTCCTGGAACATCTCATATGCTCCATGACGTTCAAAACGTCGTTGAAGACCCGGTTCTAAGCCGTAAAGCATGGCACACTGAACTATCGAGTAGTCATCAGCTTTGCTCTGCCAGACGTTCTTAACGTCGTCAGTTGCATCAGCAGCAGGCCTGGCACCCAACGGTGCTTCCAGGACGTAATTCTTCTGTTCAGCAATGAGGATAATCCTCAGGTTATGGACCCAGTCCATATAATTTCTACCATCATCTTTCAACTTTGCTTTCTCAAGGAACGCATTAAAATTCAACGGAACAACAGCACGAGCCATCTATCTACAAACAAATATAGACAAGCAAAATACTATCAGGTACTAAGTTCATGATAAATTTAAGTTCAATTCATCATATTATTAAAGAACTCCCACTTAGACAGACATCTCTCTAGTCATCTAAGTGATCACGTGATCCAAATCAACTAAACCATGTCCGATCATCACGTGAGATGGAGTAGTTTCAATGGTGAACATCACTATGTTGATCATATCTACTATATGATTCACGTTCGACCTTTCGGTCTCCGTGTTCCGAGGCCATATCTGTATATGCTAGGCTCGTCAAGTATGACCTGAGTATTCCGCGTGTGCAACTGTTTTGCACCCATTGTATTTGAACGTAGAGCCTATCACACCCGATCATCACGTGGTGTCTCAGCACGAAGAACTTTCGCAACGGTGCATACTCAGGGAGAACACTTCTTGATTATTAGTGAGAGATCATCTTAAAATGCTACCGTCAATCAAAGCAAGATAAGATGCATAAAGGATAAACATCACATGCAATCAATATAAGTGATATGATATGGCCATCATCATCTTGTGCTTGTGATCTCCATCTTCAAAGCACCATCGTGATCACCATCGTCACCGGCGCGACACCTTGATCTCCATCGTAGCATCGTTGTCGTTACGCCATCTATTGCTTCTACGACTATTGCTACCGCTTAGTGATAAAGTAAAGCAATTACAAGGCGTTTGCATTTCATACAATAAAGCGACAACCATATGGCTCCTTGAAAGATCGAGGATGTCGCCTAGAGGGGGGGGGGGTGAATAGGCGTTTTAAAATAATTACGGTTTAGGCTTGAACAAATGCGGAATAAACTTAGCGGTTAATTTGCCAAGCACAAAACCTAAAACAACTAGGCTCACCTATGTGCACCAACAACTTATGCTAAGCAATATAAGCAACTATGTGATAACAAGATATATGACAAAGAACAATATGGCTATCACAAAGTAAAGTGCATAAGTAAAGGGCTCGGGTAAGAGATAACCGAGGCACGCGGAGACGATGATGTATCCCGAAGTTCACACCCTTGCGGATGCTAATCTCCGTTTGGAGCGGTGTGGAGGCACAATGCTCCCCAAGAAGCCACTAGGGCCACCGTAATCTCCTCACGCCCTCGCACAATGCAAGATGCCGTGATTCCACTAAGGGACCCTTGAGGGCGGTCACCGAACCCGTACAAATGGTGACCCTTGGGGGCGGTCACCGAACCCGTACACTTTGGCAACCCTTGGGGGCGGTCACCGGTACCCGTCAAAATGCTCGGGGCGATCTCCACAACCTAATTGGAGACCCCGACGCTTGCCCGGAGCTTTACACCACAATGATTGAGCTCTGAACACCACCAACCGACTAGGGCGCCCAAGCACCCAAGATGAACAAGCTCAAGGGCACCAAGCACCCAAGAGTAATAAGCTTCTCAACTTGTAACTTCCACGTATCACGTGGAGAACTCAAACCAATGCACCAAATGCAATGGCAAGGGCACACGGAGTGCCCAAGTCCTTCTCTCCCAAATCCCACCAAAGCAACTAATGCTAGGGAGGAAAATGAGGTTAAGAACGAAGGAAGAACACGAAGAACTCCAAGATCTAGATCTAAGGGGTTCCCCTCACTTAGAGGAGAAAGTGATTGGTGGAAACGTGGATCTAGATCTCCTCTCTCTTTTCCCTCAAAAACTAGCAAGAATCCATGGAGGGATTGAGAGTTAGCAAGCTCGGAGAAGGTCAACAATGGGGGAAGAACACGAGCTCAAAGGGATTAGGTTCAATGGGGAAGAAGACCCCCTTTTATAGGAGGGGGGAAATCCAACCGTTACCCCACTGAACAACCCCGCACAGAGCGGTACTACCGCTAGGGAAGGGCGGTACTACCGCTCCGGGCGGTACTACCGCTCCGGGCGGTACTACCGCTCAACCCAGCGGTACTGCCGCGCTGCCAGGGCCCTGACCCCAGGGCGGTACTACCGCTAGGGAAGAGCGGTACTACCGCTTAGGGCGGTACTACCGCTCCTACTACCTCCCTTAGTGCCGCAAAACCCGACACGAAAAACTTCGTTTGAGAATCGAGGCGGAAGTAGCCCAGACACACAGCGGTACTACGGCCGAAAATCCCAAGCGGTACTACCGTTCGGAGAGCGGTACTACCGCTTGGAGCGGTACTACCGCTCTGAGAGCAGTACTACCGCTGGGGAGCTTCGGCGGTACTACCGCTGTGGTCGCGGTACTACCGCTGGGGCCAACCTTATGCCTCAACCACGAAAACAAAGAATACTCCAAGGAAACCAGAACTGCCATAACTTCTGCAGATGAGCTCCTAATTGAGCAAACTCAAGCTTGTTGGATAGAGCAAGACGAGTAGCATCAAAACAGCGACAAAGGAGTAAGAAGAGGCAGGGAGGTATGCTTAGCAAACAAAGGAGTGAAACCTCCAACCGAGAAGAAATGGCAATACCCTCCAACATCGAAAACATCATAGAAGATGCATGAGAACTCCGTTTTCGATGAACTCGAGCTTGTCATAAAAATGACCATAAGCTCCAAATCTCACAAGGAGAAGAACCAAACAAGAACCAAAAAGATGATGCAAGGATGCAATGGTTTGAGCTCTCAACGAACGATACGATCAAGCAACTCATCGAGAGCCCCCCCTTGATAGTACGGCAATCGATCCTATAACCCGGTCTCCCACAACTACCGTGAGACCGGTAAAATAGAAAACCTATCAAGGGCAAACCTTTGCCTTGCACATGATCCACTTGAGCTAGATGATGACGATCTTCTCCTCCTCAAGATGGACCACCTTTCTTGATTGCGTTGGCTCGATGAAGACTAGTAGATTGCTCCCCCATACTCCACTATGGGTGAGCCACTCTTCTGCACATCTTCACACGTCCATTATCGCTACAATGGACGGTAAGCTTCAAGCATATGATCTCTTCGTGATGATCCTACTTGAACTTGCACACCGCAACCTAACCCCACAAAGAACTCTCACGAAGACCATGGGTTAGTACACAAAGCATAATTGACCATGCTTACCATACCATGGGATTGCTTGATCCCTCTCGGTATATCTTCTATGCTTTGTGTGTTGATCAACTTGATTCATTCTTTGACTTAGTCTTGATCAACCTTGAATCTTTCCAACTCTCTTCATTTGGATGATGTCTTGAAGGTATACATGAATGATCACACAATCTTCTTCTTCAAGACATGCTAGCAATAAGCTCAACACTCACATGACCAATCTTTGGATGATTCCTTAATAGCACCTTGGTCAACTCATAAACTCCTTGAAACCATCACATGGACTTCAAGAAAAACCTATGGACAAAACCTTCAAATATAAATCAAGGCAACCATTAGTCCATAGAGATTGTCATCAATTACCAAAACCAAACATGGGGGCACCGCATGTTCTTTCACTCCTGCTAGTTGCCGATAACTTCAGTTACAAAACATGATCATCTCATACAATAAAATATAGCATCACGTCTTGACCATATCACATCACAACATGCCCTGCAAAAACAAGTTAGACGTCCTCTACTTTGTTGTTGCATATTTTACGTGGCTGCTACGGGCTTAGCAAGAACCGTTCTTACCTACGCATCAAAACCACAACGATAGTTCGTCAAGTTAGTGCTGTTTTAACCTTCACAATGACACGGCGTAGCCACACTCGATTCAGCTAAAGTGAGAGAGACAGACACCCGCCAACCACCTTTAAGCACGAGTGCTCGTAATGGTGAAACCAGTCTCGCGTAAGCGTACGCGTAATGTCGGTCCGGGCCGCTTCATCTCACAATACCGACGAACCAAAGTATGACATGCTAGTAAGCAGTATGACTTGTATCGCCCACAACTCACTTGTGTTCTACTCATGCATATAACATCAACGCATAAAACCTAGGCTCGGATGCCACTGTTGGGGAACGTAGTAATTTCAAAAAATTTCCTACGCACACGCAAGATCATGGTGATGGCATAACAACGAGAGGGGAGAGTGATGTCCACGTACCCTCGTAGACCGTAAGCGGAAGCGTTATGACAACGCGGTTGATGTAGTCGTACGTCTTCACGATCCGACCGATCCAAGCACCGAACGTACGGCACCTCCAAGTTCAGCACACGTTCAGCTCGGTGACGATCCTCGGGCTCCGATCGAGCAAAGCTTCGGGGATGAGTTCCGTCAGCACGACGGCGTGGTGACGATGATGATGTTCTACCGGCGCAGGGCTTCGCCTAAACTCCGCGACGATATGACTGAGGTGGAATATGGTGGAGGGGGGCACCGCACACGGCTAAGGAACGATCCTAGATCAACTTGTGTGTTCTAGGGTGCCCCCCTGCCCCCGTATATAAAGGAGCAAGGGGGGAGGCTGGCCGGCCCTAGAGGGCGCGCCAGGAGGAGTCCTCCTCCTCCTAGTAGGAGTAGGACTCCCCCTTTCCTACTCCTACTATGAGGGGAAAGGAAGGGGGAGAGGGGGAAGGAAAGAGGGGGGCGCCGCCCCCCCTCCTAGTCCAATTCGGACCAGAGGGAGAGGGGGCGCGCGACCCACCCTGGCCGCCCCTCTCTCTTTCCACTAAGGCCCATGTGGCCCATTATCTCTCCCGGGGGGGGGGGGGGTTCCGGTAACCCTCCGGCACTTCCGGTGTCCGAATATAGCCGTCCAATATATCAATATTTATGTCTCGACCATTTCGAGACTCCTCGTCATGTCCATGGTCACATCCGGGACTCCGAACAAACTTTGGTACATCAAAACTTATAAACTCATAATAAAACTGTCATCGTAACGTTAAGCGTGCGGACCCTACGGGTTCGAGAACTATGTAGACATGACCTAGAACTATTCTCGGTCAATAACCAATAGCGGAACCTGGATGCCCATATTGGTTCCTACATATTCTACGAAGATCTTTATCGGTCAAACCGCATAACAACATACGTTGTTCCCTTTGTCATCGGTATGTTACTTGCCCGAGATTTGATCGTCGGTATCCAATACCTAGTTCAATCTCGTTGCCGGCAAGTCTCTTTACTCGTTACGTAATGCATCATTCCGTAACTAACTCATTAGCTACATTGCTTGCAAGGCTTATAGTGATGTGCATTACCGAGAGGGCCCAGAGATACCTCTCCGACAATCGGAGTGACAAAACCTAATCTTGAAATACACCAACTCAACATGTACCTTTGGAGACACCTGTAGTACTCCTTTATAGTCACTCAGTTACGTTGTGACGTTTGGTAGCACCCAAAGTGTTCCTCCGGTAAACGGGAGTTGCATAATCTCATAGTTACAGGAACATGTATAAGTCATGAAGAAAGCAATAGCAATATACTAAACGATCAAGTGCTAGGCTAACGGAAATGGGTCATGTCAATCACATCATTCTCCTAATGATGTGATCCCATTAATCAAATGACAACACATGTCTATGGTTAGGAAACATAACCATCTTTGATTAATGAGCTAGTCAAGTAGAGGCATACTATTGACTATATGTTTGTCTATGTATTCACACATGTATCATGTTTCCGGTTAATACAATTCTAGCATGAATAATAAACATTTATCATGATATGAGGAAATAAATAATAACTTTATTATTGCCTCTAGGGCATATTTCCTTCACTCACCATAGCCGCTCTTTCATCACGCCGGATGAATGCATGTACCTGGAAATTCAGGGATCATTATCGAGGACAATACTCAGTCCAGTATATGTCGTAAAAGTCTGAATACCTTCGGGAGTGTTCGGCGTCGCGAGTTTGGCCTTATATGCACTAGCTCCGAATCATGTCTTTGGTTAATAGTTGGGTTTGCCCGACTCCCGTGTTTTGCTACCTTATGTTCCGCTCTATCGGCTAAGGTGGCATCGGGAGAAATACTATGATTGTGCCCTGGTTCATCTGGATGAGTACCTCGGTAGAGAAAGCCGAAAACTGACTGTCATGATAAAGCGAGAGACTGGTCAACCACTCGATGACTCAGCGGAATCTTCGCGATTCGTCCGCATTAACGAAGGACCTGTTTCCTGGTCACGCATGTACACGCACTGTATTCGGATGAGCGTGGACATACCAGGAGCTATATAGTAGCCCCACCATCAAACTTCTATAGCTAAGTAAAAGTGTTAAAGCTATATAGTCTGATTGCCTCGTTTGGCGCGCTACCACCTCCTTAAAGGACCAAGACGTTGGATCAAGTGTGATTACGCACTTTGCCGAACACCCCCGCATTATATGCGTGGGGGCTGAAGCCGACGACTGCAAACTTTCAGGTTATATACATATATACATAAGCGGCTGCACAGGAGGCACTACAATACTTTACGGGCAAAAGTATAAAAATAGCCTTTGTTATCAAAAGGGTTGCTTTACAATCAAGATACATGTCACTAGAACATGGTATTCTTTGGGCACTGAGCCTCTATTAAACGGGCACCTTCTAAGACCTCTTCAAAATAGTGCTCGGGTGAGTCCTGACCCCCAGGCGGACCCCTGGTTGCAATATCGGCGGCCTCCATCTTCGCCCAATATGTCTTAACACGGGTAAGGGCCATCCGCGCACCCTCTATGCACGCCGACCTCTTGACAGCGTCGATATGCGGAACAACACGAAGAAATCATTGCACCAAACCAAAATAACTATCCGGGCTTGGTTCCTCCGGCCACAGATGATCCACGACGGCCTTCATGGCAAGCCCAGATAACCTATGGAGCTCAGCCCACTCGACCATCTGCTCATTCAACAGCAGCGGACGCCTTGGAGCACTGAACTGCGACTAGAACAATCTTTCCACCTCATGATCTTCTCGATCTTTGAAATACTCCGTCGCATTAGCAGCACTCTTTGCTAAATCCAAGTATGCGTCTGAAGAACTCCACAATTGGTCAAGAGGGGCATACTTTGGATCGCCGAACTTCGTTCGCCATAAAAAGGGCTTCCCAGCCGCGATATCACCGGCTTGCCGAAGCTCCTCCAGCGCCGCTCCGATTTCCGAGCGAGTTTCCTTGGTTGCTTGCAAGGCCTTCTTTAGGTCAGTCGTTTTCGTTTGGTTTTCCCTTTCGAGAAGCTCCTATCGGCTAGCGGCATTTTGCAGCTCAAGAGCCATGTTGGCTATTTTATCCTCACTTTGGCGATGAGCAGCCTGTTCGACTTTTAATTCTTCGGCTGCCTTCAGGGCGGCCACATCACTTCTCCTGGCTTGCTCCTTGGCCCGGGCAAGTTCTGCCCGAAGGGTCTCCACGACGGCAGCTCCATCTACAGTCAAAGAATATTATAAATCTTAGCATCATGCTCTTATTAATATTTGCTGACCACCCAAATATACATACCCTGTGCCTCGTCAAGCCGTTTGTTCACAAGCGCGATGTCCGCCTCTGCCACGTCAAGTTGCCACCTCAGTTCGGCAAATTCAGCAGTCCGGTCAGCCGCCGGATCTGCAGCCGCCTGCGTACAAAATCAGTGCTATCATTACCTGAAACTATGATCCTCTGCACGCCTCGTCCGGACGGCAACCAGAGTCTCAGGGGCTACTATCTGTACAAAGCACACCTTGCGTGTACGGTACAATCAAAAATATATATCACTTTGCATACCTCAAAGCCTCTTAGCAGGCTCGTAAAAGCTTTATTCAACCCGCTTTTTACGGATGAAATCCTCTCTACCACCGTACCCATTAAGGTACGATGTGCCTCGGAGATATCCGCTTGCTGCAGAAGACCCATCAATGTGTCCGGTTGTACACCGAGCGATCCCGGGCATTCTCTGTTGGTCTCTGTCCGTGTCAAAACCGGCGGATCTCGGGTAGGGGGTCCCGAACTGTGCGTCTAGGCGGATGGTAACAGGAGACAAGGGACACGATGTTTTACCCAGGTTCGGGCCCTCTTGATGGAGGTAAAACCCTACGTCCTGCTTGATTGATATTGATAATGTGGGTATTACAAGAGTAGATCTACCACGAGATCAAGGAGGCTAAACCCTAGAAGCTAGCCTATGGTATGATTGTTGTAATGGTTGTTGTTGTGTCCTACGGACTAAAGCCATCCGGTTTATATAGACACCGGAGAGGGCTAGGGTTACATAGAGTCGGTTACAATGGTAGGAGATCTGCATATCCGTATCGCCAAGCTTGCCTTCCACGCCAAGGAAAGTCCCATCCGGACACGGGATGAAGTCTTCAATCTTGTATCTTCATAGTCTTGGAGTCCGGCTGACGATGATAGTCCGGCCGATGATAGTCCGGCCGATGATGATGGTCCGGCTATCCGGACACCCCCTAGTTCAGGACTCCCTCAGTAGACCCCGAACCAGGCTTCAATGACGATAAGTCCAGCATGTGTGTAGTCTTCGGCGTTGCAAGGCGGGTTCTCCTTTAAGTTCCATGTACCTGCCGAACTGTGTCCGGCTTCCTCATCAATGTTGTGCTTCTTGGCTTCCACGCCCAATAATGGCCTTCTTCCACGCGTCGCACGAATGCGAAAAGCTAGGGTATCTTTTATGTTTTACCCCCTAGCTGCGCAAATAACCTGCCTATAAGAGAGGCAGGAATCCAGATCCAAATCACACCATCTTCCTCCCGCGAGTACTCATCGGAGTGCTTCTTGACCAAAAATCCATTCCATCATGAACCGTCGACGCGGCTCCTCTTCTCGCGTTCCCAGTCCTTCGCCAGGAGATTGGAGGAGATGCTCTGTTCCGCACAGCGAGCTGGTGACGCTCCAAGCGGAGGGATATCTTCCTCCGGCCTTGATGGTTCCGGTTCGAGCCGGGCTGGCCACCTACAAAGGTGGGAAGCAAGCGGAGGCCACCCCTAGTCCCTCTAAAGGGGAGCGGGTATGCTTCATCCCTTATCTAATAAGGGGGCTTGGATTTCCTGTACATCCGTTCCTCCGCGGGCTCCTGGAGTTCTACGGACTCCAGCTTCATCACCTAACGCCCGCCTCCATTCTGCATATCGCGGGTTTCGTAGCCCTTTGCGAGCTATTCCTGGGCGTCGAGCCCCATTTTGCGCTGTGGAAGAGGCTATTCTGCCTCGTACCCCGCTCTTATGAGGGGTCAATATATCAAGTGGGCGGTGCCGAAATATGGCGCATCGCCGGGACCGGATATCTATCCGGAACCCCTAGGAAGGCGTCCGAAGACTGGCCTTCGGAATGGTTTTATATAGAAGACGCTCCATTGCCGGACCCAATTCGGATCGGCCTCCCTGAGTTTAGTGACGCTCCTCTGAAGAAATGCCTAAGTTGGCGTCCGCGGAGCCCTCAGCTGGAGGAAGACAAGAGCGTCCATTATTTGATGGGCCGGATAAGGTTGCTGGCCCATTCCGGATTGACCATGATCGGAGTCATGGCCACATGCATTATGCGGGGGGTGCAGCCGCTGCAATACAGGGGCCACCCAATGTGGGATTTCAACGGGGAGGACGATGCCACCCGCCACGGCCGCAAGTGGCCGGGATCGGCCGAGGATCTGGTGAAGATTCTGTCCGGCCTGTACAAGGGGGAGAAAGAAGACTTCCTCCGTACGAGCCCATTGAATGGGTTTTCCATGAATAACCCTCGGAGCTGGGTAAGCGGATGTTTATTCATCCGACCCGTGCTTTTAAAGCTGAGTACCTTACTCTGTGATTTTGACGCAGGAACTGCGCCGGGATGTGGAGGACATTCACAGTCCGGCTCCACAACCCGAGGATCCGGGAAGATCCCTTGATCCGACCTCCGAAGAGGATCATGATATAAAGGTGGAGCTAATTGACGGGGTGTTCCACCAGCTCAGCATGGACAATGCTTTAGTCGCCATTACGGCCGACTACCCCGGCTTGTCACTGGCTCCCCAGGTACTTATGACCGAATTCCTAACACCATCATTCCATCTTCATGCATTTCTGACCACCGTATACAACGGTGTCCTACAGGCGGTGCCTTCAAGGCAGGAAGCCGAACCCGCGGCGGCTGACCAACAAGGGTCAGTCCGGCCCAGTAGGCGGAAGAGGAGCGCGGCGCAAATTGAAACGTCGCTGCAAAGGTATAGCTCATGGTTCGTTATTTAGAACAACATTCCTAGGAAGCGTTTGAGTGCTTATAACTTTTGTAGGAGAAAAAGCGCCCGCCGGACTGCGGGCGTAGAGGTTGCCAACCCAGCCTCTACCAGCCAAGCTCCAGCGCCTGGTCCGGAGGGGGAGGCGAGCGCAAGGCGCGAGCCGGATACTCTTCCAACGGAGGATGCCAACAGACTGTCCGCCACCAAATCTGAGGTGGAGAGCGCCATGAACCACAGGCGCCGTCGGACAGTTTTTCGTGACGCGTGCTTCTCCCCTGAGGCGTTGAATGCCTTTAACGCGGGGGACGCGCACCTCCGTGCCGCTCAAGATGGTTTGACCAGAGCCACGGAGCAGTATGTAAAAGACATACGGGTAAGAGATTTTAATAGTTGTATATGCCAGTAGCCCCCGAGACTTAAAGTAGTTGTATTAACTGATTTAAGGATCATTTGAACTGTAGGATCTTACAAAGAAGAATACCCAACTGTCTCAGGAGCTGCAAGAGTGTAAGGCCCAACTTGAGGCCGCACTCGCTGCCGCAGGAGGAAACACAGGGACCTCTCCTGGTAACACATTATTTAAAAAGATAAGTAGTGTTTGGCCTGTGCGCAAGTCTGATAATGACGTTGCAGGTGCTGCCGGACAAGATCCGGACAGGCAAGAAGTTCTATGCCAGCTGAAGGCCGGCGAGAGGGTGCTGCATAAGGTGCAGCACAAAAGGAACAAGCTCCAGGATGCCCATGCCCAACTTGGAGAAGAGCTGAAAGGCGTTCAGGCCGAGCTGTCTGGCTCCGTTAAGGAGAATCAGCGGCTTCGTCGCGGCATCTATAGTAAGTGCTTGAGCAAACTCCTTTGAAAAGAAGAGTTCGGCGAGGAAGTCAATTGACAAAATATGTCTGTAGGTATACTCACAGGTCGCCCTGCGGAGGAGATGCTCGTATTAACGGGTGATCAACTTCCCGAGCTGTTGCAACTGATCGAACGAGTTCGGCAGGCAATGAGCGGCGTCATCCAGGCTTTATGGCCAGCCTTCTCCCTACCCGAGGGCCTTGGGGAGCTTGCGGAGAAGCTTCAGGGAGTGCGGCAGCGCTTCCATTTATGGAAGATTTTAGCCTGCCGCCAAGGTGCCAGGGAGGCCTGGGCCATGGTGAAGACGTGGTACAAGAAGGCGGATCCCAAACACATGGCCGAGGTCGGACCTGTGGGGCCCGATGGGAAGGAGATCCCTGTGAGTTTAGTATACGGCCAAGTAGAGTTGGCCGCTAAATTTTCCCAACGGGACTGTAAATTAGACAGCCTGTTAGACGGGATTGAGGAGGAATACAGTAAGTCGATTTGACAATGTATTGTAAAATGACATGTAAAATGCCTTCTAGCCGGATTGTAGATCGTTTGTCTTTGCCGACCTTTTCGCTTCAACCTCGGGACCCTAGAGTCCGGAGTGTGTCCGAATACCTTCTCGGTTAAGAAACAACCGGGGCATGCATGGAGACCAGGCGTAGGGGTCATTAGTGCTTTATCAGACAAGTGCCCAACTAGTTATGTTATATTACATGGTTAGTAAGAAACATCTTCCAGGGAGAATAATTCCGTTAAGGGTTCCTTTCCTCTGGGGAGGCATGCCCTAAAGTGCATGTCCGAACTGCGAAAAGAGCAGGATAACATCTGGGGGTAGGTAAATAAATTGACAAAAAATCATCTTTCAAATTACCGACCGAATATTCCCTTAAGAACGCTAGCTTTCGGCTTCACCCAGTCTGAGGTACACATTCGGCTGACCCGGCAGTAACAATCGCAGAGGTGCTCCCTTTACCTCCTAGCCGAACAATCGGGAACGTAGGGGTAAGCACAGGAGCCAGGCAACCCAGCTTGGCCAAAACTTAAGTCATATTGATGAATATATTGGTGAATAAAAGGTACACGTGGAAGTTTGACACGCGTGCTGGGCATGAAGCCCTTATAATTAAGCTTCTGGTAAAGAAGCCCCCAGGTATAATGAGTGCGGATAGCACATCAATTGCGTGCGAACGATGCGCAAGTAAGCCTTTTAAGGCTGTGATGAATAGGGGTGAGAGAAAAAAGAGAAACAAAAGAGAGCTGAAGTGTAAAAAATTTGGACGGGGGAAAGGGACGAACTCTTAGTTCGGCGCTAGGCATAGAATCTTCGGAGGCGGGCTGCATTCCATGGGTTCGGCTCGAGTCGGTTATCCGACGCATTTCGTAGACGGTACGCTCCGCCGGTCAAGACTTGATCGATGATGAAGGGGCCTTCCCATTTGGGCTTGAGCTTGTCCTTTTTCTTGTCCGGCAGGCGTAGAACTAGTTCGCCAACATTGTAAGTCTTGGCCCGTACTTCTTTGCTTTGGTATCTTCGAGCATGCTGCTGATAGAATGCGGAACGAGCCTTGGCGACGTCGCGTTCTTCCTCCAATGCGTCCAAGTTGTCCTGCCGATCCAACTCGGCTTCTCTTTCTTCGTACATGCGCACTCGAGGTGAGTCATGAATGATGTCGCAGGGCAAAACTGCTTCTGCGCCGTATACCATAAAAAATGGTGTGAATCCGGTAGTACGGTTGGGCGTTGTCCGCAGCCCCCAGAGTACGGAGTCGAGCTCCTCTACCCAGTGCGTGTCAGATTTCGTAAGGGACCGCACTAGTCTGGGTTTGATGCCGCTCATTATTAGACCATTTGCTCGTTCCACATGATCGTTGGTTTGAGGATGATAGACTGAAGCGTAATCGAGCTTGATGCCCATATTTTTGCACCATGATTTAACCTCATCGGCCGTGAAGTTCGTGTCGTTATCGGTGATGATGCTGTGGGGGACACCATAACGGTGTACTACCCCAGATATGAAGTCTATCACTGGTCTGGACTCTGCCGTTTTAACTGGCTTGGCCTCTATCCATTTGGTGAATTTATCCACCATGACCAATAGGTACCTTTGCTTGTGGGTTCCCCCTTTAAGTGGTCCAACCATGTCAAGCCCCTAGACCACGAACGGCCAGGTAATGGGTATAGTTTTGAGGGCGGTGGGTGGCATATGGCTCTGATTAGCAAAGAGCTGACAACCGACGCATCTTTGGACTAAGTCCTGAGCATCTGCCCGGGCCGTCGGCCAATAAAATCCTATACAGAATGCCTTTCCTACAAGGGCCCGGGCTGCGGCATGGTGTCCGCCTAGTCCGGCGTGAATTTCAGCCAGAAGGTCTCGCCCTTCCTCTTCGGAGATACACCTTTGAAGGACTCCGGTTGTGCTTTTCTTATAAAGTTCTCCCTCATGGACCTTGTAGGCTTTAGATCGCCGAATTATGCAGTGGGCCTCATTTTGGTCTTCGGGAAGTTCCTGCCTAAGCAAGTAGTCTAGGAATGGCTCTGTCCACGGGGCGATTACGGCCATTATGTCGTGGGCTGAAGGTGTTATTTCATCGGCTGAATCGCCGATTATGTCAAATTGCTCTGTGTCGGTTGGTGCGGCTGCTTCCGGTTTGTTATTTCCGGACTCCTCTTCCCATAGTACGGATGGCTTGAACAGCCGTTCCAGGAAGATGTTTGGAGGGACAGCGTCACGTTTTGTGCCGATGCGTGCCAATACGTCGGCTGCTTGGTTATTATCCCTGGCAACGTGGTGGAATTCGAGTCCGTCGAACCGAGCTGACATTTTAAGGACATCGTTATGATAGGCTGCCATTTTCGGATCCTTGGCGTCAAAGTCTCCATTTACTTGGGATATTGCGAGGTTTGAGTCCCCGCGCACCTCTAGGCGTTGAATGCCTATGGAGATTGCCATCCGGAGGCCATGTAAGAGGGCCTCGTATTCGGCTGCGTTGTTGGAGTCCGTGTACATTATCTGAAGTACGTATTGGACTGTGTCCCCGGTTGGGGACGTCAATACGACGCCAGCCCCCAATCCGGCCAACATTTTGGAGCCGTCAAAGTGCATAATCCAATTGGAGTATGCGCCGTACTCTTTAGGGAGTCTGGCTTCAGTCCATTCAGCGATGAAGTCACCCAAAACTTGCGACTTTATAGCTCGCCGGGGTTTGTAAGTTATATCGAATGGTAAGAGCTCAATGGCCCATTTTGCAATCCTGCCCGTCACATCGCGGTTGTTTATAATGTCATTTAGGGGTACTTCGGAGGCCACTGTTATCGAACACTCTTGAAAGTAGTGTCGCAGCTTCCGGGATGCCATGAACACCGCATACGCTATTTTTTGATAGTGTGGGTAGCGGGACTTGCAGGGAGTTAAAACAGTGGATACGTAGTACACTGGTTTTTGAAGAGGGAATTTATGCCCTTCTGTCTCTCGTTCTACGACGAGTACCGCGCTCACAACTTGATGTGTTGCCGCGATGTATAACAACATAGGTTCGCCCAGGTTGGGCGCAGCCAGGACCAGATTTGTTGCCAATACGGCTTTTATTTCTTCGAGTCCGGCAGTGGCAGCATCCGTCCACTCGAAGTGTTCGGTGCGTCTGAGGAGGCGATAGAGGGGCAATGCCTTTTCTACTAAGCGGGAGATAAAGCGGCTGAGAGCTGCCACACATCCAGTCAATTTTTGGATCTGTTTGAGGTCTTTTGGAATATCCAGCTGTGATAGAGCTCGGATCTTGGCCGGGTTTGCTTCAACTCCTCTACCGGATACAATGAAGCCCAAGAGCTTTCCGGCTGGTACGCCGAAAACGCATTTTTCCGGATTCAGCTTGATGTCATATGCTCGGAGGTTGTCGAACGTGACCCTCAAATCTGGCCCAGTAATGATGTACTGTTTCAGCTGGCTCTTGCCGGATTAGAGATAGATCGCATATATCTGGACGGGTGGGCCTAATTGAGTCCGGGACCCTACCCATCTCGAGGCTCGAGGGCCGAGAAGTTTCCGAATTCGGAAGCTTGGAAAGTGGAACGTTGTCCAACGAGTCCGGTCCGATGCCTGACTTTAGGTTCAGCGCTTGATCGAAATCCGTCCCTCCGCGGGAATCCGGCATGGAGGGTTCGGTAGCCCAGACACGACTAGTTTTCAATATAGGAGAAGGGTCGCAGCGATGTTCCTCTACCACCGTGACGTGGTGGGTAACCTGGGGAGAGTTAATCTCTCTCAGATCGGTTTTAAGCCCGATCTGATTGTAGTCTGTAGTGACTCCCAGGGTGGCGATGCGATCCAAGAGTTCGTTTACGGATGAGAGCTCTGTTGGATCTAGCTGCTCGGCGAATTCCGAGTTGACGTGAAGATTGCTTTCGATGACCCGAGAGGTCATCGTCGAAGCGGTGGCCGGACAGGCGGTCATAAGAAAACCGCCTAGCCGGATAGTATGGCCGGCGGCCAAGGCTCCTTTGGCGAAGATACCGTCCTTGAAGACGGGAAGAGGCATCCTTCCTATCGGTGACGGCACAGAGGAACTCTCAATGAAAGCACCAATGTCGGTGTCAAAACCGGCGGATCTCGGGTAGGGGGTCCCGAACTGTGCGTCTAGGCGGATGGTAACAGGAGACAAGGGACACGATGTTTTACCAAGGTTCGGGCCCTCTTGATGGAGGTAAAACCCTACGTCCTGCTTGATTGATATTGATAATGTGGGTATTACAAGAGTAGATCTACCACGAGATCAAGGAGGCTAAACCCTAGAAGCTAGCCTATGGTATGATTGTTGTAATGGTTGTTGTTGTGTCCTATGGACTAAAGCCATCCGGTTTATATAGACACCGGAGAGGGCTAGGGTTACATAGAGTCGGTTACAATGGTAGGAGATCTACATATCCATATCGCCAAGCTTGCCTTCCACGCCAAGGAAAGTCCCATCCGGACACGGGACGAAGTCTTCAATCTTGTATCTTCATAGTCTTGGAGTCCGGCTGACGATGATAGTCCGGCCGATGATAGTCCGGCCGATGATGATGGTCCGGCTATCCGGACACCCCCTAGTTCAGGACTCCCTCAGTCTCCCTAGGAGCCGAGAACCCCGGACTTTGGGCGGCCGAAGAGTTACCTTCTAGCCTTTGCGGATCGGGAGAGACCCTCCGGGACGACACCTCAGGGTCGTCCGCCTCATGAAGCGGGGAAGTGGGAGGAGGCGTTTCGCTCTCCATCATCTCCGGAAGAAGATCTCCCGAGGACGAACATTGTTGTGGAGGGCTATGAGCCGGACTGCAAAACATATGTCTCGGTTGTTATTCTCAGGAAAGGAACGGGGCATACTTACTAAAGTACCTTTGTTCACTTATGGCTCGGCTGATGGCTGGCCCCCTTGTGGGCGCTGTGCGGTAAGGTCACCTTTCGAGGCAGGGCCCCCTGATGCAGGTTTCTTCCCTCGTTGGGAGACCTCTGCTTCCAAATCTTCAGGGGCGCTCCTTTTCTTCCCATGGGGAGAGGGGATGCTAGAATCTCCTCCCCGTCCACCCTCCGACACGGGGGTGTTAATTCCCCTAGTTGGGATGCGTAATGTACATCCGGCATGAAGTCCGCTTTTGGATTCCCTATTCCTCCCCTCGTCCTCTCCTAATGGCACTTGATAAGGTGCGTGAGCCAGCATCCTGATTAGTACAGGATCCGGCGAGTCTTCGGGAAGAGGGGCTGAACACCTGATCCTCTCCGCCTTTCTTATCTAGTCCAGGCCAAGGGTGGTTTTTCAGAATAATGTTGTGACAAATATAATGACAGCGTGTTCGGTCGCGGAATTACTTACTTAGGTATCTGGATGGTTGCACTTGAGACCCGCATCCTCTGTTGTGTCCGGACACTTTATTCATGATCCGAAGAATAATCGATACATCCCTTCGAGCGTCACGCCGAAGAAGTGTTGAATGGTCCGCGGTCCTTCCGGGTTGAACTCCCACATACGGAGAGATCGACCTTGGCATGGAAGGACCCGACGAACTAACATTACTTGAATTACTTTAACGAGACTGATATCCCTCTTGAGGAGATCTCGGATGCGGCTTTGCAATATCAGCACGTCATTAACCAGTCCCCAGTCCAGTCCCTTGTTGACTGTCGGAGTAAATGACCACGGGTAGCCTAGCCGGCTCCCCCTGGCTCTTCAAAAATTAATAGGCCGATCAAGCCTTCAAGCACCCAAGATACGGGGCCGCCTTCCCCTGGGCGGCTATCCGACAAGCCGACTACCAGAAGGCGGCCCGTCCCCAAAAACCCTCATGAAGGAAGCCGCGAGAGGGCCGACTCCTAGAAGCCGGCCACGAGATGGCCAACTCCAAGAAGCCGGCCCCCGACAGGCGGCCAAGTTCGTGCCCTCAAAGTTTGCACCCCCATAACAGAGATGGGACGGGGCATGGCAATAGTGAAGCCTGCCACCCCCGAATCCCGGACCACGCATGGCCACAGTACGCCGTACGGGGCAGCCATGACCCGTCCGGCGGGGCACTATTGCCATGCTGATCGTGACGTCATCCACGATGGGCTGTCAGTATGGCTCGCAGGCGGCGGGCCCCTTGGTCAGAGGGACAACCGAAGGCGGCCACGCTTCCCCTAGTCGGCCGGGGACATAGCCGGCTCTCACCAGCCGGCACGCTCCCTCCCTCAAAGCACGCATACCATTAAGGAGACAAGACGAGGTAAGGCTACAGTGAGAGCCCGCCAGGTGGCGGCACTGTAGCCATACTCACCTCGACAAAGCCCTCGTCATCAAGGGCGAGGCAACAGTAACCAGCCCCCGACAAGACACCCAAGCGGTGGGGCCGTCCTGTCGGCCCAGAGGCCGGCAACCGGCAGGACCCACCAGTCGGCAGGCCCCAGCGGCCGGCGGAGAAGCCGGTGAGCATAGACACTGGCGGCTAGGGCCCACCCCAGCCGGATTACCATTGTACCCCTGGGGGGTAGGCCTATATAAACCCCCCAGGGCACCCATGCAAAGGGTTGGACTCTGATAGTTTTAGACAGAACTTTGAGAGGAGAAGAGAGCTAGCCTTGCCCTTTCTTCCTCCTCTCGCCAAACACCTCAAGGAGCCTCTTGTAGCCACTGGTTGATCTAGTGATTATGCGGAGACCCCACAGAGCAGGACTAGGGGTGTTATCTCCACGGAGAGCCCCGAACCTGGGTAAGATTTGTCGGCGTGCATGTCTTCGCCTTATCCCGTTTCCAGGCACCGGCGATGTCTTATTGGCTCCCACAATGATAAGCCACCCATTGGCATATGTCGTACCTACCACCCGACATTGACCCATGATGCAAGCTGTGGAGGAGGGGCAGAGCCGAAGGCCGGAGCGGCTGCCCACTTTGTGCCTCGGGGTGCTGTGATATAAAACCACTCCCGTTGCCATAGGCCGGACACCTCCGGGAAGGAACCCTTTGGCCATAAGGCGTCGGCACCTTTGATTATTATAGCGCCTCCGCACTCCGCGTGTTGCCCGTCGATCATCTTCGGCTTCACATTGAAGGTCTTGAGCCATAAGCCGAAGTGTGGGGTAATGCGGAGGAAGGCCTCACACACGACAATAAACAACGAGATGTGATGGAAGGAATCCGGAGCTAGATCATGAAAATCTAGCCCGTAATAGAACATGAGCCCTCTAACAAAGGGATGAAGACCAAAGCCTAGCCCTTGGATGAAGTGGGAGATGAATACAACGCTCTCGTTGGGTTTGGGAGTAGGAATAACCTGCCCTTGGGCAGGGAGCCTGTGAAGGATTTCAGCGGTCAGATACCTAGCCTCCCTAAGCATCTTGATATCCTCCTCTATGACAGAAGAGGCCATCCACCGGCCTTGAGGGTTGGATCCAGACATGATTGAAGATCCGGAGTGCGTGGACTGAACCTTGGGTGTTGGACCTCGAGGTAGGAGAAGGGAAGGATCAGGCGTGGAAAGAAAAGGGCAGGTCTTGGCCTCTTTATAAAGAGGATGAATGCCAAGCATCCTCCATGCGACCGTTTGGAACTTGCCTAAACCGAGGCGTCATACTAACGGCACGGTTGGGTTACCTACACCCGTATTGATGAGAATCCTGTGATAAGGGGGGCATGATCTCTGCTTCGACAAGACGTGCCAGTAAAACCGCCTCGCTAGACATGCCATGCCAGGTTGGGAAAAACGGTGTTGATAATAACCGGGATGCGGCATGATGTCACGCTAGGTCAAAGTTGTCAGCAGATTAGACTCGTGGAATATTATACTCTCTACGGTGGTATGTGGAATTTATTTTGCAGAGCCGGACACGATTCTTGTGTTCAAGATCCACTTTGAAGTATTCGGAGAAGGAACCCGCCTTGCAATGCCGAAGACAAACTGCGCATCGGACTCATCGTCATTGAAGCCTGGTTCAGGGACTACTGAGGGAGTCCTGGATTAGGGGGTCCTCGGACAGCCAGACTGTTGGACTATGAAGATACAAGATTCAAGACTTCGTCCCGTGTCCGGGTGGGACTCTCCTTTGTGTGGAAGGCAAGCTTGACGATTCGGCTATGTAGATCTTCTTCTCTGTAACTGACTCTGTGTAACCCTAGCCCCCTCCAGTGTCTATATAAACCGGAGGGTTTAGTCCGTAGGACAAGAACAATCAGAATCGTCATAGGCTAGCTTCTAGGGTTTAGCCTCTACGATCTCGTGGTAGATCAACTCTTGTAATACTCATATCATCAAAATCAATCAAGCAGGAAGTAGGGTATTACTCTCTCCGTCCGGAAAAGGTTGTCCAGAGCTAAATTCATTTCAAATTTTACAGAAAAATCCTTCCGGTTTAAAACCTAGTGCTAATCCCCCTTACCTCAGCTTCTTCCTCCTTCGACCAAGCGGCCGTCGTAGCCACCGTCGGCAGCCGCCGTATAAAGAGCGGGCGAGCACCTGAGTCGACGCCCACCTGCGCCATCGCCCACCCGCGGTTGCTCTGCCGCTGCGAACGTGGGCGCCCGCACGGAGGCGAGCTGCCCCGCCGCCCAGCTGAAAATGCTCCTCCAAGGCGACCACCTCGACGGGCGCCTCCTCCTCGTGGCCCTGCTCGTGCCCTGCTCGCCAGTTTCTCACCCCCGCGGCAACCCCAGCTTCCACTGCCAACCCCGGTCGCCGCTCCCCTCTTATGCCTCTTGAAGAATTCGGCAGGCAGGGCAAGGCGGATCTTCCCTGGCGGTGAGACAACGACGTAGACCTGCTGATGCCACTGCCACCTGCCCTCGACTGCTGATTGCCTCTGCTGATTGCTTCTGCTGATTGCCTCTGCGCTCGACCACCTCGACTGCTGATTGCCTCTGCTGCTGCTATTGGCTGCAGGTACAGTGCCAATTGCAGTATTAATTCAGTGCCAATTTCAGTTTGTCAATGAAGTACTCCATCAGTGTCAATTGCAGTGTTAATTGGAGTATTAAAATTGTCAATTGTAGTGCTGATCTACTGCTAATGTTATCTGAAATTTATAGTGTTCTGTGTCTGTCAATCATACTCCATTCAGTGTCCTGTGTCTGAAATTTACATATTTCAAACAAACAGTATCAAACTTCAAGAAACCTAGACAATACTCATGGCCATAATCATGGAAACCTCTATTCTAGTTTGCCAAATCATGGGCAGATTTTACAAGGTTTACATGACTCATCAGAAACTAAAATACGAACTGAAGTTGCATGAACAGAAAGAGGGAAGAAACAATAGAAAGGAGCCAACTCCAAAAATTCAGAGCCAATCTTGCAATGCAACCAAGAGAGAAAAGGTGAGGTGAAGTACCTGTTGTGGATAGGATCAGGGCCATTGGGCACCCTCCTCTCACTGTTTGGTGAAGTGAAGGTGAGGTGAAGTAACTAAATTCACTAGCATAATCTGAATCAAACAAAGCATAATTTGAATTCACTAGCATAACCTGTTATAGAAACTAGAATGAACCTTCTTTTTTTTCCCGCCCCCGACCCACACGTGACACCTCTGGTACTTCGCCTCTGTTCCTGCGAAAGCTTGCTGACATTAGATGCTAATAAACATTAAGGGGTACAGTACTATATTCTTTTAATCTGATGCTAATAAACCTTAAGGAGTACAGTAGTGTATTCTTTTAATCTGATGCTAATAAACCTTAAGGAGTACAGTACTGTATTTCTACTATGCAGCAAGGTACTCCAACACAATATCAAATTCATCTTTTGTTTAAATTCATCTTCTGTTTAAATTCAGTTTATTTAAAACAATGAAGTTTAAATTCAATACATCCTTGAAGTTTAAAAGAACTCGTGTTTTTAGGAAATGCATGAAGTTGAACAAGGAAATTAAGATCCTCCATAAGTACTGTGAACTTGCACTAACTTTTGACAACAGCAAAAATTTAGTTAACCACGACTGTAACTAACACTGTCTCTAGATTTTGACACCAGCAAAAATTTAGTTAACCACTACTGTAAACTGTCTCTAGATTTTGACAGCAGCAAAAATTCAGTATGACAGTCTAAATTGAATAGTGGAAATGACCACTATCTCTAGATTTTTGACCACCTTACAATTTCTTGCCTTGACTCAAGCATCCATTGTCTCTAGATTTTTTCCATCAAATGAAAAGTGGAAATGAACAATAGTTCAACATTTGCTTAAGTTTATTTCCATGAAATGAATAGTGGAAAAATCTAGAGATCTGTGTTTACCAAAAATTGATTGGTGGGAATGAAAGAGAACAGAGATGTACAAAAAATTGATTCAGAATAGCGGTGAGCGGTGTGGATCTGCATTTCTAATCGACAGGAGGGAGCGGCTGGAACCGGCCATTTTGGGACTAGCCACTGCAATTATGTCTTTAGAGAAATTCAGTTTAAATGACAGCAGTTTCAGTTTCCAGTTTTGACAAAAGTATATCATCTTGTCAGTTTTGACAGTGTGTAGTTGTTGTGGAACAAACTACACACATTTAAGATTAGGAGATAGCAGAAACAGACGGCCGAGGACCAAACCTTGAACTACAGAATCTTCTAACAGAACTTTAGATGTTCTACAGGTCATGTACGATTCCCAAGTTCTAACAAAAAAAATTTCAGACAATTTCCAGGAGTACATGACCTGAATTTAAAGGATCACACTATAGATATGGCTCAAACTATAGAGAGAAAAGCATTTTCCTGCAATCTTTAGCATGAGTATTTCAGAATTGCTAGTGAAATGTCAAACTAGCATTTGGAGATCAAAATGTCCTAGCTCCAAACATGGAAATATAGAAACAGCCAAATGTAATGCCCTAATGTTCCGAACCTCATTGTTGAATGTCTTGTCAGGCGGCATCGGTGCGTTTTCCTGAAGTTTCTTCACTGCAATCACTCTGCCATCATCTGTCACAACACCCTGTATTATTAATCCCATAGATACAAAGGTATGAGTACTCCAAATGGACATTGGTGGAAAGGATAGAAGATGTTAAAGGAAAATAACCAAATCTTATAAACGTTTCTGAATGGACCTCCACCAATCTTCCGCTCCGCGGAGAAATCATTTGTAATTTTCTGGTCTGCTGCTTGCCCCTGATGTGCCAGTCAGCAATGCAGCATTGAGCCTTCACTTCAGTACATGAAAAATTACTGTCAATTTTCAGCAATGCAGCATAAAAGATAAAAAATCAGACTTTCCAGTAGTAAAAGATCAAAATTACTGAATTTTGACTTCCGTAATTACTGGTTTCTCATTGACGTTGACCAAGATTACTGAATTTGTTTTCAGTTTTCACAGTTTTGACATTGACCAAGATTACTAAAGAAAAAACCAGTCCAAATCTGTCTATTGTCTTCAACATTGACCAAGATTACACAAAAGCTCAGGCAGTAGCTAAATTTTCCCTACTCTGGTGCACCATAATTTTCCATATTCATTGAGCAAAATTCAGTCCAAATCTGTCTACTATCTTCAACATTTGCTAATTGTCTACTGTCTTCAACACCTATCAGTACAAATGAACTTCAGCTCAGAACTATAGCATGAACTTGAGCTTACTCTGGATCTGAAGCTCCGGTGAGCTCTGAACTTGAGCCCGTGGAGGTGTTGTGGACGCCTTGAGTGTGTAGTGCTCCGGCGAGCTCGACGGTGAGCTCCTCCACCTTGACCACCCGTGCTTCCCAGTGCTTGAGTCGACGACGTCCATGGAGGGGGCGGGCTTCATGGTTGACGGCGAGAAGGTGGTCGGACGAGGGGGGCATTAGGGGTCGCCGGGTAGTTGGCAGGTGCCGATGGGGAGGGAGGAGCGGAGGCGGGAAGGCTGGAGGGGGGAGCGCCATGGCGAGGAGAAGAGGCCGGGTTAACGAGGCGGTAGACGGAGGAGGGGGCACTCGAGAAGGAGGCTGACGGAGGAGGTAGACATGGACGGCGGCCGCCATGGCCAGTGGTCCTCGGGGTTGGACGCCTTGCTAGGCCGCCGCGCAAAAATCCAACCTTCGGGCAAAATTCCAAGCTTCAAACGAGGCATGGGGGAAGAAGGTGGCACCAGCGTGGGCGGAGGTGGGGAGGGAGGGTCAAGGCGACATGGGGCATGGGGAGGGAGGAAGGGATCGAGGCGGCGCGGAGTCACGGCGTCGCCGGCGAGCAAGCAGCGAAAGAATGGGGTAGCGAGGGGAAGAATGGGCGGCGTGGAGTGCGGGTTGTGTTGGGGGAAGCTGGGGGTGTTTTCTGCAAAATGTACACAATGACAACTTTTTCCGGATGGAGGGAGTACCTCCATCGAGAGGGACCCAACCTGGGTAAACATTATGTCCCCTGCCTCCTGTTACCATTAGCCTTAGATGCACTATTCAGGACCCCCTACCCGAGATCCGCCGGTTTTGACACCGACACCTGTTGTAGGTGAACGTTGAGCTTATCACACCCGATCATCACGTGGTGTCTCGGCAAGACGAACTTTGGCAACGGCGCATACTCAGGGAGAACACTTTTACCTTGAAAAGTGAGAGATCATCTTATAATACTACCATCAATCAAAGCAGAATAAGATGCATAAAGGATAAACATCACATGCAATCAATATAAGTGATATGATATGGCCATCATCATCTTGTGCCTTTGATCTCCATCTCCAAAGCGCCGTCATGATCACCATCGTCACTGGCGCGACACCTTGATCTCCATCGTAGCATCGTTGTCGTCTTGCCAACTATTGCCTCTACGACTATCGCTACCGCTTAGTGATAAAGTAAAAACAATTACAGGGCGATTGCATTCATACAATAAAGTGACAACCATATGGCTCCCGCCAGTTTCCGATAACTCTGTTACAAAACATGGTCATCTCATACAATAAAATTTAGCATCATGCCTTGACCATATCACATCACAACATGCCCTGCAAAAACAAGTTAGACGTCCTCTACTTTGTTGTTGCAAGTTTTACGTGGCTGCTACGGGCTGAGCAAGAACCGTTCTTATCTACGCATCAAAACTACAACGATATTTCGTCAAGTATGTGTTGTTTTAACCTTCACAAGGACCGGGCATAGCCACACTCGATTCAACTAAAGTTGGAGAAACTGACACCCGCCAGCCACCTATGTGCAAAGCGTTGTGACAACGCAAGATCATGGTGATGCATAGCAACGAGAGGGGAGAGTGTCGTCTACGTACCCTCGTAGACCCTAAGCGGAAGCGTTATGACAAGGTGGTTGATGTAGTCGTACGTCTTCACGATCGACCGATCCCAGCACCGAAGTTACGGCACCTCCACGGGCTGCACACGTTTAGCTCGGCGATGTCCCACGAACTCACGATCCAGTAGAGCTTCACGGGAGAGTTCCTTCAGCACGACGGCGTGATGACGGTGTTGATGAAGTTACCGACGCAGGGCTTCGCCTAAGCACCGCTACGATATGACCGAGGTGGATTATGGTGGAGGGGGCACCGCACACGGTGAAGAGAGATCAATGATCAACTTGTGTCTTTGGGGTGCCCCCCCGACCCCGTATATAAAGGAGCTAGGGGGGAGGCGGCCGGCCTAGGAGGAGGGTGCGCCAAGGGGGGAGTCCTACTTCCACCGGGAGTAGGACTCCTCCTTTCCTAGTAGGAGTAGGAGAAGGGGGAAGGAGGGAGAGGGGAAGGAAAGGGGGGCGCCGCCCCCCTCCTTGTCCAATTCGGACTAGAGGGGGAGGGGGCACGTGGCCTGTCCTGGCCGCCCCTCCTCTTCTCCACTAAGGCCCAATAGGCCTATTACACTCCCCGAGGGGTTTCGGTAACCTCCCGGTACTCCGGTATATGTCTGAACTTGCCCGGAACCCTTCCGAAGTCCAAACATAGTCATCCAATAGATCGATCTTTATGTCTCGGCCATTTCAAGACTCCTCGTCATGTCCGTGACCATATCCGGGACTCTGAACTACCTTCGGTACATCAAAACACATAAACTCATAATACCGATCGTCACCGAACTTTAAGCGTGCGGACCCTACGGGTTCGAGAACTATGTAGACATGACCGAGACACGTCTCCGGTCAATAACCAATAGCGGAACCTGGATGCTCATATTGGTTCCTACATATTCTATGAAGATCTTTATCGGTCAAACTGCATAACTATATACGTTGTACCCTTTGTCATCGGTTTGTTACTTGCCTGAGATTCGATCATCGGTATCTCAATACCTAGCTCAATCTCATTACCGGCAAGTCTCTTTACTCGTTTTATAGTGCATCATCCCGTAACTAACTCATTAGTCACATTGCTTGCAAGGCTTATAGTGATGTGCATTACCGAGAGGGCCCAGAGATACCTCTCCGACAATCGGAGTGACAAATCCTATTCTTGATCTATACCAACTCCACGAACACCATCGGAGACACCTGTAGAGCACCTTTATAATCACCCAGTTACGTTGTGACGTTTGGTAGCACACAAAGTGTTTCTACGGTATTCGGGAGTTGCATAATCTCATAGTCATAGGAACATGTATAAGTCATGGAGAAACCAATAGCAGTAAACTAAACGATCAAGTGCTAAGCTAACGAAATGGGTCAAGTCAATCACATCATTCTCCTAATGACGTGATCTCGTTAATCAAATGACAACTCATGTCTATGGCTAGGAAACTCAGCCATCTATGATCAACGAGCTAGTCAAGTAGAGGCATAGTGACACTATGTTTGTCTATATATTCACACATGTATTATGCCTCCGGTTAATACAACTCTAGCATGAATAATAAACATTTATCATGATATGAGGAAATAAATAATAACTTTATTATTGCCTCTAGGGCATATTTCCTTCAGTAAAAATGTTATCTTTTAGAAAAATTGTTCACAAATTATAAAAAATGTTCATGCTATCATTTTTTCAGGAATTTCCAAAAAATTCCAGTTTGAGAATTTTTTCACAATTTTTTATGAAAAATAGTATTTTCGATTTTTATTCAGGAGTTTCATATTCGCCTTTCCAAGTTTGATTTCAGAATTTCAAAAGATGTTCCCATTTTAAAAAATATTCGTCATTTTCGGAAAATGTTCCTTCTCAAAAACATTGTTCATCATTTTCAAAAATGGTCCTATTTTAAAAAATATTCATCATTATAAAAAAATTCACATTTTTTAGGAAGTGTTTTCATATGTGAACGCGGCTTTGAGTTCTTATAACTTTTGCGCTGCCTACAATCAGTTAGATCTGTCTAGTCTTAGTGGTGTCCTGCACTCACCTAGAATCTGAGGTCGTGAGCTCAAATCCTTGCGCTCGATTTGAACCAGAGACCTCCTTGTCAAGCATAGGTTGCCCTAACCACCCCACCTTCCTACCTCGTGTGCTTAGTTACATTTTCTTTTCCTTTACATCTATTTCTATTCCTATTTCTTTTTCCCTTTTTCCTTTTTCCTTTTTTATTTTTATTCAGAACAGTTTTCTTTGTTTTTATTCCTTTCCTTTTATAAATCAATGAACTTTTTCTCAAAATCATGAACTTTTTTTTCCAAAATCAATGAACTGTTTTAAAAATCCATGATATTTTTTTCAAAATCGATGAACTTTTTCCAAATCCAATGTATTTTTTTGCAAATTCGATGAACTCTTTTCAAAATCAATGAATTTTTTTTTCAAAACCAATGAACTTTTTGGCAAATTTGATGAACTTCTTTCAAAATTGATGAATTTTTTTGAGATGATGAACTTTTAAAAAAATGATGAATTGTTTTTAAATTTGTGATTTTTTCCTAAAATTTTGAACTTCATTAAATTTTCTTGAACTTCTTTGTATTTCGTGAACTTTTTCAAATCTGTGAACTTTTTTCAGTCTCACGAAACTTTATTAAATTAATAATCTTTTCTAGATTTTGTGAAGTTTTTTTTTTCAATATTTGTGAACTTTTTTGAATAAATGAGCCTTTTCTTTTTAATTGCGAACTTCTCTTTAATCTGTGAATTTCTATTTTTTTAACCGCACAACCAGTGTTGTCCTTAATTATTATCGAGGGACAACTAATTACTAGTGGCATGTAGGCCTATTGGTTAGTCGAGTGGGTTTGGAAAGCAAGTTGTGTGATTTCAAATACTGACTGCAACAACTCTTTGTTGGCGTTACACGTTCGTGGGCCGGCCAGCAGGGCGCTGCAGCGAGCGCCACATGGGTTAGATGGTGCTGAAGGTGCGGAGTAGTAGCTCCCGCGATTGGTACCACATTGACTGGCCACACTACAAGAGTCGTTCGAGGGGAATACAAAGGGATGAGCACGACTGAACCGAAATCGCACATTTCTCGCCCTTTGGCTAAAAGAAACAAGTGTAATATCTGTTCTTATCGCTTTAACTAATATAATATCCAAGTCTCTTGTGTTGTCTTAGTGTTGCACTACTACAAGCTCTAATGCACCTCAACAAAATCAAGTTAAATATTTCTCAAAAGGTTATAAAAACGGTGCCCTCGTAAGCCGTTCGATCCCCCTCGTGTGATTCTTTTCCAGCTTGCATCTCCTTCGTCCATTCGCCCATAAAGTCGCCACCTGCTTGCATGACTCGCGGCAGGTTTGGACGAACTTTTTCCAAATCCAATGATTTTTTTTGCAAATTCGATGAACTCTTTTCGAAATCAATGAACTTTTTCGAAATCCAATGAACTTTTTTGCAAATTCGATGAACTTTTTTCAAAATTGATGAACTTTTTTTGTGATGATGAATTGTTTTTAAAATTTGTGATTTTTTCCTCAAAATTTTGAACTTCATTAAATTTTCTTAAACTTCTTTGTATTTCGTGAACTTTTTCAAATCCGTGAACTTTTTTCAGACTCATGAAACTTTATTAAATTAGTAATACTTTATAGATTTGTGAAGTTTTTTCAATATTTGTGAAGTTTTTTGAATAAATCAGACTTTTCTTTTTAATTGCGAACTTCTTTTTAGTCTGTGAATTTCTGTTTTTTTTAACCGCACAACCAGTGTTGTCCTTAATTATTATCGAGGGACAACTAATTACTAGTGGCATGTAGGCCTATTGGTTAGTCGAGTGGGTTTGGAAGGCAAGTTGCGTGATTTCAAATCCTGACTGCAACAACTCTTTGTTGGCATTACATGTTTGTTGGCCGGCCCAGCAGGGCGCTGCAGCGAGCGCCACATGGGTTAGATGGTGCTGAAGGTGCGGAGTAGGAGCTCCCGCGATTGGTACCACATTGACTGGCCACACTACAAGAGTCGTTCGAGGGGAATACAAAGGGATGAGCATGATCGAACCGAAATCGCACATTTCTCGCCCTTTGGCTAAAAGAATCAAGTGTAGCATCTGTTCTTATCACTTTACACTAGTAGAAAAGAGGGCTTTGGTCCAGGCCAGGTTTGCCCATTAGTCCCGGTTCAATCCAGAACCGGGACTAATGGGGGCATTAGTCCCGGTTCGGGAGCCCAGGGGGCCGGCCGGGCCATGTGGGCCATTTGTCCCGGTTCGTCTGGACCTTTTAGTCCCGATTGGTGCCACGAACCGGGACTAAAGGGTGCGATGCCCATTAGTACTGGTTCGTGGCACCAACCGGAACTAAAGGGTTAGACCTTTAGTCCCGGTTCGTGCCACGAACCGGTACTAATGGGGTTTGAGGCATTAGTACCGGTTCATGGCACGAACCGGTACTAAAGGTCCCATTTTCAAACTCTACCCCCCCTCCCGTGGATCGCCTTTTCAGTTTTAAAAAAATAAATAAAAGAAAATGATGAAAATGTCAATAAAATAAAAGAAAATAAGTTTCCCATGTGATATGTGGTCTAGTTGTTGGGAAAATTTGCAAATGTTAATTTCGACTTTATTTGCAAAATCTCTCTAGAATTTAGTAAAATGGGCATAACTTTTGCATACTAACTCGGATGAAAAAGTTTTTTATATGAAAAATCATCTACTCGAAAAGTTACATCCAAATTTAACTGGGGAACCCCGTTAAACATTTTTAAAATCCTCAAAAACCTAACAGAAAAAAGTTACGGGGCTTTCAAGATCTAGAGTGGAAAAAATCGAAAAAATTTCAAACTGTGTGGTCAAACTGTGGTCAAACAATGGTATAACTAATTATTCTAGAATATTAGTGTTACTACATAATTATTTCAGTTATTTTGAATTTTGGTCAAATCTGGTCAAACTGTGGTCAAACAATGGTCAAACTAATTATTCAAGAAATATTAGTGTTACTAAATAATTATTGTTTTTTAAAAACAATAGTTTCAAACTCAAACAGTGAAATGTGTCACTTCATGCTCACGCAAAATTCCTGAGGGTTAATAGGATTGACATCTTACTATTGTCAGGAAAACAACAAGTGCAGACTTGGAAACGAGGGAGAATAGAACCCGGAAGTTAAGCGTGCTCAGGCTGGGGGAGTGGGAGGATGGGTGACCTTTTGGAAAGTTAGATGATTAGGAATGATGAGGGGTGATTAGAGATTAGAGGATAAATTGAGCAGTGATGAGGGGTGGTGATTAGAGATTAGAGGTTAAAATAATTCAGAAATTTGAAAATTAAAAAATTCAAAAAAGAAAAATCACAAAATTCCCTTTAGTCCCGGTTGGTGTTACCAACCGGGACTAAAGGTGGAGCTCCACGTGGCCGCGACCTTTAGTCCCGGTTCCAGTTTGAACCGGGACTAAAGGGGGGAGGCATTAGTAACGACCCTTTAGTCCCGGTTCAAGAACCGGGACTAAAGGCCCTTATGAACCGGGACTGATGCCCCCTTTTCTACTAGTGTTAACTTATATAATATCCAAGTCTCTTGTGTTGTCTTGGTGTTGCACTACTACAAGTTCTAATGCACCTCAACAAAATCAAGTTAAATATTTCTCAAAAGGTTATAAAAACGGTGCCCTCGTAAGCCGTTCGATCCCCCTCGTGTGATTCTTTTCCGGCTTGCATCTCCTTCGTCCATTCGCCCATAAAGTCGCCACCTGCTTGCACGACTCGCGGTAGGTTTGGGCTCCCGCCGGTCCTTCACATCGCATTTGTGCTTCCTGCCGACCGTAGCAGCGACCGCCGCCGCAGCTGGTTTTAGCCTTCGGCTTTGGCCGGTTGCAACAACACCAGCTGCTGGAGGGAGATCCGGGTAGCTGGAGGGAGATTCGGAGCCGCCGCCGCCTGACGGCACGGAGAACCATGACGTCGGAGGTGGGCATGGTGGTTAGAGAGGCTTGGAACGGAGAGGTGGCTGGGAGCAGAGAGGCGAAGAAGCGTGCAAAAAGGAGTTCGAAGATGTGATGTGGATGGGGCGGGCGCGCGGCTTAAATAGGCTTGACAGCCAGCCAAACGGAGGGGAAGCCAACTTCACTGCGACGCAGAGGCCGGAGTAGACTTCTCGACCGCCGTGTCTATGTTAAAGCGACGCCGCCCACTCGTCCGGCCGTGCCTCGACTGGTTATAGTGGAGTGTAACTTAGACTAGTATCATATATATGTTACTAGTCTATATTACTACTTGTGGTAACATAGATATATAGATAGTAACATGTAAGCCTTCATTAATTGAGATATTGACTCATTTTACCTCGGAATGTGTTATGTTACAGTAACATATTATGTTACCACAAGCATCTATTTCCTTATTAACTCCATGCCACATAAGCATTTTTTTTAGATGTGTTATATTACTAACTAAGTTACTCCCACTATGGCTAGCCTGGAGCAGCTCCCTTCCCCCATCCCGTTGACCCCGTTTCCGAAGCTTGTATGTACACACGGTAACCTAACTCTGTAGCGTGTTGTGGGTCAAGACGTGTGCGATGTCTAATTAACTGAACTGAGTTAGCTCAGTCAGCGTATTAAATTTTTTCGATCAGCAGAGTAGCAGCGACCACATTATTAATGCAGAGGATGGACTTGGGTAACAAGTTGGGAAAGCATTTTTGTACCAAATATTGCAACTTGAGCCCGTATCAGAATTAATCAATGTACTAGTAGGCTCTCAACGTACCAACGGGCCCAATTATCGCGTATGAAAGGTGGGTGGAGCGTTCACCTTTTATAATTGTGAAAAAAATATAAGAAAAATTCACGACATGCAAGTAGCATATAAATCATACATGGGACTGCTGCCAATTATGTGGGATGCAAGACTATTGAAGGCACTCCCTTTTAGAATGTTCAGTAGCACGATGTGTTTGGGCCTTGGTCGATGAGGATGTGGCAGAATATGTACAAGCTTCGACCTCTATTGACGCCAAACAATGTTTGTTCGCACTAATGGAAGAACTACCGCATGCTACTATGATCAAATTGATAGTCACGTTGTGGGCAATCTGGCTATACAAGATGGAATTCTGCAGAGTCCGCATGCTACACATGCCTTTATAATCAGCTTCATAGCTGAGTTAAACTCACTGCAATCACCAGCGATGAATGTGCAGCAAGCAACGACACAGGAAATAACAAGGACGAGGGGTGTACTTAGGTGGATCGGCCCAGTCAAGGAGTAGCAAAAGTACAAGTTGACGGAGGTTTTTCAAGAGATGGTTTGAATGGTGCAGCGGCTTCAGTTTGCCGGGATCATATGGGAAACTTTCTTGGCTCATCGGCAATGGTTTTCAGGGTATTACAGACCCAGCGATGCTAGAGGCCCTTGTATGCCGTGAAGCTTTGGCTCTTGCACTCGATTTATCTCTAACTAGAGTGGTCATCGCATGTGATTGCAAGGCAGTTCTGCAAGAGATCAAGACTGGTACGGAGGGACGATATAGTACAATAATTAAGGAGATCGTAGAACGATCCAAGGAATTCATGAGTTGCCAGATCATTTTTTAAGGATGTAGTTTAAATTTTGATGCACATAATTTAGCTAAATTTTCTTCTTCTTTACACGCGGGTCGCCATTTGTGGCTTGTTTCACCCCACGACCCTTTTGTCATCCCTGTAAACCGCACTCCGAGTTAATAAAAGGTTTGGTTTACCGCTAAAAAAATTTTCTTAGCCGATCTTGCCACACACTTTTAAATCTAGGTCCGACCCTCAACATGTTTTTATATAAAATAAAATGACAGGTTCAGCTATGGATAGTGTACCCGATTTGAAAATGTCAATAAAATCCTCCTCATGCCATGCACAATTAAAAAAAAATCTGCTTTGTTTCTTGATCTATGAATCGAATTAGGACTCAGAAATTTTGTGGTACGGTAGATGCCTGATGTACCACTAGTGTTAAAAGGTGTCGAAATCACGACTTTGTAGTCGGTGAATTGGAGGCTAGTGCACCTAAAAATAATTATCTATTGGTGGTTTTCCTTTCAGAATGTCACTATTGATATTATTTTAATGTTCCTGTATAGAAGTAACAGGTTAAAAGAACCAATCAACATGTCAGGCAAGAAGCATTCCACCATGACCAAACAAACAAATAAGAAAGCAACTGCTAATTAAGTAGCAAAACTTTTTTTGAAAGCCCAGTTGTCTGGCTTTTCATTGATTTAGCAAAAGAGAGAGTTACAAAAATGGTTGCTAATCAAAGAGATTAGCAACAGAAGTCTGATCGAGGTTATGAAGGAGAGCGCGCAGCCCCCCTCCCCCCTCCTGATAGAGAAAATCTAAGCTTTATATCTCATGTAATGTCCCCAAAGGGGGGCGCTATTCCTTTTGCTCCGGCTAGTCTCCATTGCTCGAAATCTCTTCTGCAGGCGTTGATCACATCCTCGATGCAGGCCGTCTTCCTCCTGAATGTGCAGCTGTTGCACTCCTGCCAGATATGCCATGCCACCAGGGCCATCATGGTTTTGGTGGCTCGCCTGTTGGATGGTGGTGATGCAGAGACTATTGCAGTGGCGACCTCCGTTGTGGTCTTACACCCATTCCAGGTGACCGGGTTGAGCGCGCCGCAATCTCTCCATGATGCTACCCTGGTCCAAATCTCATGTGACGTGGGGCACTCCCACAATAGGTGTGTCGAGCTCTCCAAGCTTCGGAGGCATAGCTGACAGAAGTAGCCATTTTCCCAGCCGCGTCGCTACAGTCAATCATTGCACCAGAGCCGGTAGTGGTGCAACAGCCACATGAAGAACTTGATTTTCCCAGGCGACCATACCTTCCAGATGAGCTGCTGGAGTGCACCTCTTGGCTGCACAGCGAACCGAGCATCGTAGGCTGATTTTGCGTTGTACTAGCCTCTCGATCGAAAGGAGATCTCATCCTCCATATCTTCTTGCAGGGTGATCTTGGCCTCGCGGATGCTGCGTCGTAGCGAGACGAGTTGCGGGATGATCTTCATTGCACTGTCCCTCCAAAGATCGAGGATCTATCTGTTAGCCTGGAGGGCTTCTGCTACCGATCGGTTCTTCCTCGATGAGCTGGCGAACAACAATGGGAACCGCAGCTTGAGCGGCTGGTCGCCGAGCCAAGTACAGTTCCAGAAATGAGGCCTTCCTTCCATATCCTACGGAGACCCTAGTTTCAGAGGCGAACAACTCTCTATCCTTGTCGTTGCACGGCGAGCCCGTGCCCACCCACAGTCTGTCCGGATGCTTCCATGCGAGCCAGAGCCAACGCAGGCGGAGTGCGCACGCAAAACGCTCCATGTCAGGTATGCCGAGCCCACCACGATCCACCAGCGAGGTTATTAGCTTCCAGTTGATCTTGCACTTCCCGTCGGAGATTTCCTCATCCTGGGCCCAGAGGAACCTGCATCTTGCTTTGTCCACCTCCTTGTGAAATTTCTTCGGGGCACGCAGAACTGCAAGAGTGAAGGCCAGTAGTGCAGAGAGCATGCATCGAACTAGTACTCGTTGGTCCACGATCAGCATTAGCCGACCCTTCCAGCCTGCCAGTCCTGCGCGGATGCGGTCGATGAGGTACTGATGCATACTGGTAAGCCTAGATATCTAACGGGGAAACTGATGATGGCGCCGCCAAAACCCTCCAGAACCTGGGTGAGGTCTATGTCTTCGCAGCTGATTGGGGCAGCAAAAGATTTCAGCAGGTTCATGCACAGCCCGGACGCCTCGGCAAAGTCGGTGAGGAGCTGCATGAGGAAGTCAATCTCCTGCCGCACAGGGTTTGCAAAGATCACCGCATCGTCGGCGTACAGAGTCGCCCGTAGCCGTGCTGCCCTTTCAGGCAGCGGCTCGAGCGCGCCATCTTGTGTGGCCGCCTCCAGCAGTCTGTGTAGCGAGTCGATGGCCAGGATGAACAGGATGGGGGACAAGGGGTCGCCTTGCCTGAGCCCATGCTGATGTAGTATGCTTGGCCCAGGGTCTCCGTTGAGCATGCAGGAGGACGATGCAGAGGAGAGGAGGAGCGCGACCCAGTCCTGCCATCTTGAAGGAATCCCCTTTGTTGCATGAGCTCCATGTGGTACTCCTAGGATATGGTGTCGAAGGCTTTAGCAATGTCCAGCTTGAGCAGCAACATAGGTTTTTTCTTCTTGTGGAACTTTCTGAAGACTATCATGGATCCCTTTTTTCTTCTGGAATGCGCTCTGTGCTAGAGAAATCAACTGATCCAGTACGCCTGTGAGCCTGATGGACATAACCTTTGTGATCAACTTAGCCACTAAATGTATCAGACTGATTGACTTAAAGTCTCCCATCTGAATTGCCCCATCTTTCTTGGGCAGTAGCACAATGAGGGCTCAGTTTAGTGCACCAAAATCGCCATCAGCCAGCTGATAGAATTTTTCAAACACAGCCATTACATCTGCCTTGATAGTTGGCCAGCATGCTCTGAAGAAAGCCGCATTGAAACCATCGGGGCCTGGCGCTTTCTCGCCCGGGGATGCACAGATTGCTGCACAAACTTCCTCCTTAGAAAAGGGGTTGTCCAGTTCGCCCCCAGCTTGCAGTCTTGGCAACTCGATTGCTTCCCAGTTGATCGTGCGAGCCCGGTTTCTTTTCTATCCCAGCAAGGAGGAGAAGTGCTCGTGCACTATGGCTGCCTTGTCGGCGTGGGTAGTCTTGAGGGCACCTGCTGATTGGATGCATTGTATGAAGTTCTTTCGGCGCCTGGAGGCCTGCTTTTCTTGGAAGAAGGCCGTGGAGGCATCTCCCGCTTTGAGCCAAGTGATGCGCGAGGCCTGCCGCCTTCTGACGCGCTCGAGGGCTGCGAGGCCAACGATCTCAGCTTCAGCGTTTTCCGCAGCCGGAACTTGCTGTGTGTAAGCTGCCTCTTCTCCCGTGTGACGTCCAGACGCAGCACCACCTCTAAGGCCAGATGAAACTGCAGTTTGGTGTCGCTGAACATCATTTTTGCCCATATCTTCATATCTTCTACGACTCTCTTCATTTTGATTTTCAGTCTTGTGAAAGGGCAGTTGTGGTTGACCGGCCTTTGCCAAGCCCTAGCTACTGTCTACTGGAAGTGTGGGAATTTTGTCCAGAACATCTCAAACCTAAAGATTGCCATCTAGTGTGGTGCAGTGGCATTGAACAGCAGAAGAGGGCAAAGGTCTAAGCATGCCGTGGATGCAACCATCATAATGTAGGAGGGGAATAATGCTTCCCACTCCTGGTTGCAAAACACTTTGTTGATGGCGACGAACGTGGGGTTTTCCCTCTCGTTACTCCAAGTAAAACGCATGTTCTTGCATTTGATCTCCCGAAGCCCAGCTCTGTGGATGGCTGTTCTGAATCTGCCCATAATTTGCCTGTTGAGGTTGAGATTGCTCTTGTCTCTCGCCTCATAGATTATGTTAAAGTCGACGTTGATTAACCAAGGATCCCCAGCTGGTGGCATGACCCTGATCATCTCTGCCAGGAACGCATCTTTGCGGTTGTCATCAGTTGGACCGTAGACGGTGGTGATCCAGAAGCAGTTGTTGCTCTGCAGAAGCATTGCTCGAGCTGTGATGGAGAATTGGCCGATCACATTGGTGATGATGGTGACCTTGGAGGAGTCCCAAAATATCGCAGCTCCTCCCCGCGTGTCGTCCGCCGGCAGGACCGTGCAGGCGTCTAAACGGTTGCCTCCTACTTCTTTCACTAGTGCCGGCGACCAAGTTTCAATTTTGGTCTCTTGAAGGCACAACACGACTAGCCTATGGGTGTCCGCTACCTTGCAAACCGTGGCTCTTCTGGCTAGCAAATTTAGCCCTCGCACGTTCCAACTCATTGTTTCGCAATTTGTACTATTCATGGGCACTTGAGTTTTCGCTCCGGGGGCAAACAGATGAACTAGATAATCTAAAAAACAGGTACACCACCCTACTGACATGGGCATGACAGTGACCACCAATAGGCCCCAAATCTCACTCTCTACGAGCTAACCTCTGAAGCCTAGCACTACACATTACAAATGATCCTAACTCGAACTGGCTGATAGCCAGCAGCCACCGGAGACTAGCTAAACCTGCATCTAACATAGCTAAACTTGATCAGCTCCATCCAGGCCGGCCAGGCCAGCCATGGTGCACAGGGCGTTGACGTTGAGGCGTGTGAGCTTGTCGATGCAGTTGGCGTCGTCCTCAGACAGCGGCTCATCGAAGCGCCGCAGCAGCGCCTCCACCGCCTTGATCGTGATGCGTTCCCTTGGGCCAAGGACGCCGAGCTCCTGGACCAAGCGGAGCGTGGCACGCTGCGCGACCAGCATGGAGTAGCGGTTGGCCGCCTGCCTGGCGCTCTGCCTAACTGTTGCGGACGGGTCCCACATCTTGGGAGGGGCGGCGAGGCGGCGATGCGACTACTGTGACGCCCCCGATTGAATCATACACTAATCATGCATGCAAACGTGTACGATCAAGATCAGGGACTCACAGGAAGATATCACAACATAACTCTAAAAACATAAATAAGTCATACAAGCATCATAATACAAGCCAGGGGCATCGAGGGCTCGAATACAAGTGATCGATCATAGACAAGTCAGCGAAAGCAACAATATCTGAGTACAGACATAAGTAAAAAAACTGGGATACAAATCGAAAGAGGCACAGGCTTCCTGCCTGGGATCCTCCTAAACTATTCCTGGTCGTCGTTGGCGGTCTGCACATAGTAGTAGGCACCTCCATCGTAGTAGGAGTCGTCGTCGACGGTGGCGTCTGGCTCCTGGGCTCCAGTATCTGGTTGCAACAACCGAGAAGAAAGGAAAGGGGGAGCAAAGCAACCCTGAGTACTCATCCAAACTACTCGCAAGAAAGAATCTACACTACATATGCATGGGTATATGTGTAAAGGGGCAATATCGGTCGACTGAACTACAGAATGCAAGAATAAGAGGGGGATAGCTAGTCCTGTCGAAGACTACGCTTCTGGCAACCTCCATCTTGCAGCTTATAGAAGAGAGTAGATGGTAAGTTCACCAAGTATCATCGCATAGCATAATCCTACCTGGCGATCCTCCCCTCGTCGCCCTGTGTGAGAGCGATCACCGGGTTATATCTGGCACTTGGAAGGGTGTGTTTTATTAAGTATCCGGTTCTAGTTGTCATAAGGGCAAGGTACAACTCCGGGTCGTCCTGTTACCGAGGATCACGTTAAGCGTGTTATTTTGAAGTAACCGCGGATGCCGACCAGGGCCAGGCCCACCTCTCACCTAGGTGGTCTCAACCTGCCATGTCGCTCCGCCACAAAGTGACAGTCGGGGGCCATCGGGAACCCAGGCCCACCACTACCGGGATGGAACCACCTGTCCTTTCAGCCCCCACATCAGAATCATTTGCGGGTACTCTACGAGCCGACCCAACTTTAGTCACCACATATATCATATATCATGTATATAAGTATATACCCGTGATCACCTCCCGAGTGATCACGACCCGATAGTATAGCATGGCAGACGGACAAGAATGTAGGACCACTGATGGAATACTACCATCCTATACTAAGCATTTAGGATTGCAGGTAAGGGTAACAAGTGTAGCAACAATGACAGGCTATGTAGCAGAATATGATTAACCGAAAGCAGTAACATGCTACACTACTTTAATGCAAGCAGTAGAGAGAAGTAGTAGGCGATATCTGGTGATCAAGGGGGGGGGCTTGCTTGGTTGCTCTGGCAAGAAGGAGGGGTCGTCAACACCGTAGTCGATCGGGGCAGCAGCTGCGTGAGACTCGTAGTCTACCGGAGAGAAGAGGGGGAAGAAACAATAAATATAATGCAAACATAAGCATGACGATGCATGACAAGATAATGAGCAGTGCTAGGTGTGCCCTAATGCGGTAGGAGGTGATACCGGCGAAGAGGGGAAAACATCCGGGAAAGTATCCTCGGTGTTTCGCGTTTTCTGACAAATGAACCGGAGGAGGAAAGTTGCATGTTCGCTATGCTAGGGCTGTGTGGCGGACGAACGGGCTACGTATCCGAATTTGTCTCGTCGTTCTGAGCAACTTTCATGTACAAAGTATTTTCATCCGAGCTACGGATTATTTTCTACGATTTTTCAAAGTTTTAGCAATATTTTGGAATTTAATTTAATTCGAAAATAAAGGACAAAATGCTATGGGTACACAGTGAGTGTACCCAGCAGTGCACATGTGTGGCTGACAGTGGGGCACAGTTGACTGCTTAGTCAGCAGTCAACGTTGACCAGTCAAAGGGGAATAGTGCAAGCGGGGCCCAGTTGTCACAGACTTAGATATTTTTAAATTAACTTAGCACTTTAATTAACAGTGGGTCCACCTGCCATGGACACATTAGTTGACCTAACACTAATTAACCCCTAATAAAACAAATTGGGACAATTGCATTTTTACCCCTAGTTGGTTCCTACCCACGGGTTTTGCCCTTACCTTTCGATCTTGCTCAGTTTTGCCCTTACTTTTTCCATCGAGGTCCCTCGAATACCCTTTGACCGTTTGACCATAACTTTGAAAAATTATAACTAATTCATACGAACTCAGAAAAATGCAAATAAGATATCAAAATGTTCAGATTAACATTACCATTATGGGCATATCATTTTCATTCAGGACAAAAGCATCGTTTAAACTACCCGAGGTAATTAATGTTATTAACATTATTAAAAATAAATAGGTATAAACAATATTTTTTTCATGAATAAAAATTACATGCAAATGTAGGTGATGTTTTCTGAACATCTTGATAACTTATTTGCATTTTTCTGAGTTTGTATCAACTTGTTATGAATGTTCTAATGACTTTGACCATTATTTGGAAACTTCATAACAAGTTGATACGAACTCAGGAAAATGCAAATAAGGTATCAGGATGTTCGGAAAATATCACCTACATTTGCATATAATTTTTATTCATGAAAAATATTGTTTATACCTATTTATTTTTAATAATGTTAATAAGATTAATTACCTCGGGTAGTTTAAACGATGCTTTTGTCCTGAATGCAAATGATATGCCCATAAAGGTAATGTTTATGAACATTTTGATATCTTATTTGCATTTTTCTGAGTTCATATGAATTAGTTATGAATTTTCAAAGTTTTGGTCAAACGGTCAAAGGGCATTCGAGGGACCTCGATAGAAAAAGTAAGGGCAAAACTGAGCAAGCTCGAAAAGTAAGGGCAAAACCCGTGGGTAGGAACCAACTAGGGGTAAAAATGCAATTGTCCCAAACAAATTAGCCCAACTAATTAGGATGGCCTCGCCTGGCAGTAGCACTACCCGGCCACACACACACGCATAACACACAACTCTCGGCCATGGCTATGGCCGAGGCATAGCGCAGGAGCAGCAAGCAGCGCAGTAGTAGAGCAGCAGCAGAGCAGCCAAGCAGAGCCAGCAGCGCAGCATCGAAAGCAGGCACCAGTGCTAGCGGCGGCAAGCGGCAAGCGGCAAGAACGGCGGCCAGTGCTCAGCAAGAAGCAACAGCAGCGGCAAGAGTACCAGCAAAGCAGTAGCAGTAGCAGCAAAGCAAAAGCAGCAGCAGCAGCAGGCGGGAGCGGCAGCGAGCGAGGGCATGCACGCGACGGTGCGGGTTGACGAACAGGGGGCGCGGCCGGCACGGGGCTCACAGGGGTGGCGCGCACGAGACACGGCCGCGGGCGCGAGGTAGGGGATTTCGGGCGCGACCGGTGCATGACAAGTGTGAAGTTGACCGCGGTGGCTACGACCTCTACGGCGACGGAAACAACATGAAGGAGATGGGTAAATGATCGGGGCCTGGCAGCGGAGGTCGGAGGCGATTCGGGGCAGACGGAGGAGGTCGAGGATGACGGCGAGATGCGGCGGTCATAGGAAGAAGAAGAAGACCGCATCGGCTACGCGGCTCCCCAGACTGATGAGGCGTCCTGAACGGAGGAAGTCGAGAGCGGTGGAGCTCCTAGACGCCCTCCCGCACGCTGGTGACGCCAGTGGCCGTGACAACGACGATGGGGCAGCGGTCACTGTGGGATCTCACGAGCTCGATTCGGTCCAGAGAGGAAGGGGAACGATGGGGATCGAGGGGGGAACGATCGAGATGGGGGCTAGTGTTCCGGAGGGGTGAGGAGAGACTTGTAGGCGCCGGGGGGATGCGGGATGGCCGCCACGCACGACCACGGTCGGCGGATGGCCGCCACGGCCCCCCTGTCTCCTGTAGCGAGAGGAAGAGGACAAGTGGGGGTGGGCTGGGCCTATTTAGGCTAAATGGGCCAGGGGTCCAGTAGTTTAGGTCCCTTTTTCATTTTACTACTATTTTTCCATTTCCTTTTCTATTTAATTATTTATCTACTGTTTTGTACTTTCTTTTTGCATCAAAATACTTTTTTAAAATGTAAACCTTGCCATGTAATTACTTTGCATTATTTTGCACTGCCACAAAAAATTAATTTGGGTTCAAAATAATTTATTAAGTTTGAGTTTATATTTAAATGGGATAAAAAGGTGTTGTTAGTCCACTGTTTTAATATCCAGGGGAAATTTTATATTTTGAAAAAATGTTAATTCTTCCATGAAAAATTGTTAGTGAATATTTGCAACCCATCGAATATTTTTGTTTTACCGTCTGAAGAAATGATAATTTCACTTTATTTTATATTTGAATTTGAATCGGGTTTGAATCAACGCGAGATTAACGACAGTAATCATGGTGACGTGGCATCATTAGTAGAGGGTTACTGTAGCTTAATTATCCGGACGTCACAACTGCGACGAGAGGCGGTGGAACGTCGCTGAAGAGCTATCGTGCCACGGTGCCCTCATGGCCGAGTTGTAGCTGCTGGACCTGGTGGGTGACTACGCCTAGCTGCATGGTGATGGTGTCCATGGGGGGGGGGGGGGTCGCACGGCATGCTAGGATGGAGCCCGCTTGCATGCATGAAGTCGGCCCCTCGTTGACCTTGCTTCCGACCTCGAGGGCGTTGACGGGCCCGCCTTCGAACTCGAGTGGGGTCGCTAACACCTCGGAGATGGCCGCCTCCAGCTGGCTGCGGCCGTGGTCAACCCGCACAGGTGGGGACAGCTCAGCAGACTCGTCCTGGAAGAAATCCGTGACCGGGTCTTTGACGCGTCGGGCCCCCGAGGGTGGCGGTGGTGGCGGCTGCTACGTCTTGAGCTTGCGTTGGTTTTCCTTGAAGAGGAAAGGGTGATGCAGTAAAGTAGCATAAGTATTTCCCTCAGTTTTTTAGAACCAAGGTATCAATCCAGTAGGAGGCTCCTCAAAAGTCCCACCCACCTACACAAACAAACAAGAACCTCACAACCAACACAATAAAGGGGTTGTCAATCCCTTCACGGCCACTTGCGAAAGTGAGATCTGATAGAGATAATATGATAAGATAATTATTTTTGGTATTTTTATGATATAGATTGGAAAGTAAAAGATGCAAATAAAAGTAGATGATAAACTTATATGATAAGAGATAGACCCGGGGCCATAGGTTTCACTAGTGGCTTCTCTCAAGATAGCATAAGTATTACAGTGGGTGAACAAATTACTGTCGAGCAATTGATAGAAAAGCGAATAGTTATGAGATTATCTAGGCATGATCATGTATATAGGTATCACGTCCGTGACAAGTAGACCGACTCCTGCCTGCATCTACTACTATTACTCCACACATCGACCGACTCCTGCCTGCATCTAGATTATTAAGTTCATGAAGAATAGAGTAGCGCATTAAGAAAGATGACATGATGTAGAGGAATAAACTCATGCAATATGATATAAACCCCATCTTTTTATCCTCGATGGCAATAATACAATACGTGCCTTGCTGCCCCTGCTGTCACTGGGAAAGCACACCGCAAGATTGAACCCAAAGCTAAGCACTTCTCCCATTGCAAGAAAGATCAATCTAGTAGGCCAAACCAAACTGATAATTCGAAGAGACTTGCAAAGATAACCTAATCACACATAAAAGAATTCAGAGGAGATTCAAATATTTCTCATAGATAAACTTGATCATAAACCCACAATTCATCGGATCTCGACAAACACACCGCAAAAAGAGTTGCATCGAATAGGTCTCGAAGAAGATCAAGGAGAACTTTGTATTGAGATTCAAAGAGAGAGAAGAAGCCATCTAGCTAATAACTATGGACCCGAAGGTCTGAGGTAAACTACTCACAACTCATCGGAGAGGCCTTGGAGATGATGTAGAGTCCCTCCATGCTTGATTCCCCCTCTGGTGAAGCGCCGACGAAGGCTCCAAGATGGGATCTCGTGGATACAGAAGGTTGCGGTAGTGGAAATAGTTTTCCGTGGTGCTCCTGGATGTTTTCGGGGTATATGGATATATATAGGCGAAGGAAGTAGGTCAGGGGAGCCACGAGGGGCCCACGAGGGTGGGGGGCGCGCCCACCTCCAAGGGGCGCGCCTGGCACCCTCGTGGCCGCCTCGGCTGCTTCTTGACATCCACTCCAAGTCTCCTGGATTGTGTTTGTTCCAAAAAGATCGCTCCCGAAGGTTTCGTTCCGTTTGGACTCCGTTTGATATTCCTTTTCTTTGAAACACTGAAATAGGCAAAAAACAGCAATTCGGGCTGGGCCTCCGGTTAGTAGGTTAGTCCCAAAAATGATATAAAAGTGTAAAGTAAAGCCCATAAACATCCAAACAGGTAATATAATAGCATGGAACAATAAAAAAATTATAGATACGTTGGAGACGTATCAAGCATCCCTAAGCTTAACTCCTGCTCGTCCTCGAGTAGGTAAATGATAAAAACAGAATTTTTGATGTGGAATGCTACCTAGCATAATTCTCAATGTAATTTTCTTTATTGTGGCATGAATGTTCAGATCCAAATGATTCAAAATAAAAGTTCATATTGACATAAAAACAATGATACTTCAAGCATACTAACAAAGCAATCATGTCTTCTCAAAATATCATGGCTAAAGAAAGTTATCCCTACAAAGTCATATAGTCTGGCTATGCTCTATCTTCATCACACAAAGTATTTAATCATGCACAACCCCGATGACAAGCCAAGCAATTGTTTCATACTTTAGTATTCTCAAACTTTTTCAACTTTCACGCAATACATGAGCGTGAGCCATGGACATAGCACTATATGTGGAATAGAATGGTGGTTGTGGAGAAGACAAGAAGGAGAAGATAGTCTCACATCGACTAGGCGTATCAACGGGCTATGAAGATGCTCATCAATATATATCAATGTGAGTGAGTAGGGATTGCCATGCAACGGATGCACTAGAGTTATAAGTGTGTGAAAGCTCAACAGAAGAAACTAAGTGGGTGTGCATCCAACTAGCTTGCTCACGAAGACCTAGGGCGTTTTGAGGAAGCCCATCATTGGAATATACAAGACAAGTTATATAATGTAAAATTCCCACTAGTATATGAAAGTGACAACATAGGAGACTCTCTATCATGAACATCATGGTGCTACTTTGAAGCACAAGTGTGGTAAAAAAAAGATAGTAGCATTGTCCCTTCTCTCTTTTCTCTCATTTTTTGGTGGGCCTCTTTGGCCTTTTTTTTATTTTTGGGCTTCATTGGCCTCTTTTATTTTTTATAAAGTCCAAAGTCTCATCCCGACTTGTGGGGGAATCATAGTCTTCATCATCCTTTCCTCACTTGGGACAATGCTCTAATAATGATGATCATCACACTTTTATTTACTTACAACTCAAAAATTACAACTAAATACTTAGAACAAATATGACTCTATGTGAATGCCTCCGGTGGTGTACCGGGATATGCAATGAATCAAGAGTGACATGTATGAAAAATTATGAAGGTGGCTTTGCCACACATACAATGTCAACTACATGATCATGCAAAAGCAATATGACAATGATGATGCGTGTCATAATAAATGGAACAATGGAAAGTTGCATAGCAATATATCTCGGAATGGCTATGGGAATGCCATAATTGGTAGATATGGTGGCTGTTTTGAGGAAGGTATATGGTGGGTATTGTTGGGGAATGTAGTAATTTCAAAAAATTTCCTACGCACACGCAAGATCATGGTGATGGTATAGCAACGAGAGGGGAGAGTGTTGTCCACGTACCCTCGTAGACCGTAAGCGGAAGCGTTATGACAACGCGGTTGATGTAGTCGTACGTCTTCACGATTCGACCGATCCAAGCAACGAACGTACGGCACCTCCGTGTGCAGCACACGTTCAGCTCGATGACGTTCCCCGGGCTCCAATCCAGCAAAGCGTCGGGGATGAGTTCCGTCAGCACGACGACGTGGTGACGATGATGATGTTCTACCGGCGCAGGGCTTCGCCTAAACTCCGCGATGATATGACCGAGGTGGAATATGGTGGAGGGGGGCACCGCACACGGCTAAGGAACGATCTGTAGATCAACTTGTGTGTCCATGGGGTGCCCCCTGCCCCCGTATATAAAGGAGTGGAGGAGGGGAGGGCCGACCCTCTCTATGGCGCGCCCTAGGGGAGTCCTACTCCCATCGGGTGTAGGATTCCCCTTTTTCCTAGTCCAACTAGGTGTCCTTCCAAGTAGTAGGAGTAGGAGAAAAGGAAGGGGAAGAGGGAAGAGAAGGAAGGGGGGGCACCGCCCTCCCCCTAGTCCAATTCGGACTAGTCAATGGGGGGGCGCGTGGCCTGCCTCTCCCTCTCCCCTAAAGCCCAATAAGGCCCATATACTTCTTCCCCCGTATTCCCGTAACTCCCCGGTACTCCGAAAAATACCCGAATCACTCGGAACCTTTCCGAACTCCGAATATAGTTGTACAATATATCGATCTTTACGTCTCGACCATTTCGAGACTCCTCGTCATGTCCCCGATCTCATCCGGGACTCCGAACTCCTTCGGTACATCAAAACTTATAAACTCATAATAAAACTATCATCGAAACCTTAAGCGTGCGGACCCTACGGGTTCGAGAACTATGTAGACATGACCTAGAACTGTTTCCGGTCAATAACCAATAGTGGAACCTGGATGTTCATATTGGCTCCTACATATTCTACGAAGATCTTTATCGGTCAAACCGCATAACAACATACGTTGTTCCCTTTGTCATCGGTATGTTACTTTCCCGAGATTCGATCGTCGGTATCCAATACCTAGTTCACTCTCGTTACCGGCAAGTCTCTTTACTCATTCCGTAATACATCATCCCACAATTAACTGATTAGTTGCAATGCTTGCAAGGCTTAAGTGATGTGTATTACCGAGAGGGCCCAGAGATACCTCAACGACAATCGGAGTGACAAAACCTAATCTCGAAATACGCCAACCCAACATGTACCTTCGGAGACACCTGTAGAGCACCTTTATAATCACCCAGTTACGTTGTGACATTTGGTAGCACACAAAGTGTTCCTCCGGTAAACGGGATTTGCATAATCTCATAGTCATAGGAACATTTATAAGTCATGAAGAAAGCAATAGCAACATACGAAACGATCGGGTGCTAAGCTAACAGAATGGGTCATGTCAATCAGATCATTCAACTAATGATGTGATCCCGTTAATCAAATAACAACTCTTTTGTCTATGGTTAGGAAACATAACCATCTTTGATTAACAAGCTAGTCAAGTAGAGGCATACTAGTGACACTCTGTTTGTCTATATATTCACACATGTATTATGTTTCCGGTTAATACAATTCTAGCATGAATAATAAACATTTATCATGATATAAGGAAATAAATAATAACTTTATTATTGCCTCTAGGGCATATTTCCTTCAGTCTCCCACTTGCACTAGAGCCAATAATCTAGATCACATCACCATGTGATTAACATCGATAATCATATCTGTATATGATTAACACCCATAGTTCACATCGTCATGTGACCAACATCCAAAGGGTTTACTAGAGTCAATAATCTAGTTCACATCGCTATGTGATTAACACCCAAAGAGTACTAAGGTGTGATCATGTTTTGCTCGTGAGAGAAGCTTAGTCAACGGGTCTTTCACATTCAGATCCGTTATGTATTTTGCAATTTTCTATGTCTACAATGCTCTGCACGGAGCTACTCTAGCTAATTGCTCCCACTTTCAATATGTATCTAGATCGAGACTTAGAGTCATCCAGATCGGTGTCAAAACTTGCATCGACGTAACCCTTTACGACGAACCTTTTGTCAGTTCCATAATCGAGAAACATATCCTTATTCCACTAAGGATAATTTTGACCGCTGTCCAGTGATCTACTCCTAGATCACTATTGTACTCCCTTGCCAAACTCAGTGTAGGGTATACAATAGATCTGGTACACAGCATGGCATACTTTATAGAACCTATGGCCAAGGCATAGGGAATGACTTTCATTCTCTTTCTATCTTCTGCCGTGGTTGGGTTTTGAGTCTTACTCAATTTCACACCTTGTAACACAGGCAAGAACTCTTTCTTTGACTGTTCCATTTTGAACTACTTCAAAATCTTGTCAAGGTATGTACTCATTGAAAAAACTTATCAAGCGTCTTGATCTGTCTCTATAAATCTTGATGCTCAATATGTAAGCAGCTTCACCGAGGTCTTTCTTTGAAAAACTCCTTTCAAACACTCCTTTGTGCTTTGCAGAATAATTCTACATTATTTCCGATCTACAATATGTCATTCACATATACTTATCAGAAATGATGTAGTGCTCCCACTCACTTTCTAGTAAATACAGGCTTCACCACAAGTCTGTATAAAATTATATGCTTTGATCAACTTATCAAAGCGTATATTCCAACTCCGAGATGCTTGCACCAGTCCATAGATGGATAGCTGGAGTTTGCATATTTTGTTAGTACCTTTAGGATTGACAAAACCTTCTGGTTGCATCATATACAACTCTTAAGAAAACCATTAAGGAATCCAGTTTTGACACCCATTTGCCAGATTTCATAAAATGTGGCAATTACTAACTTGATTCGGACAGACTTTAAGCCTCGCTACAGTTGAGAAAATCTCATTGTAGTCAACACCTTGAACTTGTCAAAAACCTTTTTTTTACAAGTCGAGCTTTGTAGATAGTAACACTACTATCAACGTCCGTCTTCCTCTTGAAGATCCATTTATACAATATGGCTTGCCGATCATCGGGCAAGTCCACCAAAGTCCACACTTTGTTCTCATACATGGATCCCATCTCAGATTTCATGGCCTCAAGCCATTTCGCGGAATCTGGGCTCATCATCGCTTCCTCATAGTTCGTAGGTTCATCATGGTCTAGTAACATGACCTCCAGAATGGGATTACCGTACCACTCTGGTGCGGATCTCACTCTGGTTGACCTACAAAGTTCGGTAGTAACTTGATCTGAAGTTACATGATCATCATCATTAGCTTCCTCACTAATTGGTGTAGTAGTCACAGGAACAGATTTCTGTGACGAACTAGTTTCCAATAAGGGAGAAGGTACAATTACCTTATCAAGTTCTACTTTCCTCCCACTCAATTCTTTCGAGAGAAACTCCTTCTCTAGAAAGGATCCGTTTTTAGCAACGAATATCTTGCCTTCGGATCTGTGATAGAAGGTGTACCCAACAGTTTCCTTTGGGTATTCTATGAAGACGCACTTCTCCGATTTGGGTCTGAGCTTATCAGGATGAAACTTTTTTCACATAAGCATCACAGCCCCAAACTTTAAGAAACGACAACTTGGGTTTCTTGCTAAACCACAGTTCATATGGTGTCGTCTCAATGGATTTAGATGGTGCCCTTTTAACGTGAATGCAGCTGTCTCTAATGCATAACCCCAAAATGACAATGGTAACTCAATAAGTGACATCATAGATCGCACCATATCCAATAAAGTGCGGTTACGATGTTCGGACACACCATAACGTTGTGGTGTTCCAGGTGGCGTGAGCTGTGAAACTATTCCACATTGTTTTAATTGAAGACCAAACTCGTAACTCAAATATTCATCTCCACAATCAGATCGCAGAAACTTTATTTTCTTGTTACGATGATTTTCCACTTCACTTTGAAATTCTTTGAACCTTTCAACTATTTCAGACTGATGTTTCATCACGTAGATATACCCATATCTGCTTAAATCATCTGTGAAGGTCAGAAAATAACGATACTCGCCACGAGCCTTAATACTCATTGGTCTGCATACATCAGTATGTATTATTTCCAACAAGTTTGTTGCTCGTTCCATTGTTCCGAAGAACGGAGTTTTAGTCATCTTGCCCAAAAGGCACGGTTCGCAAGCATCAAATGATTCATAACCAAGTGATTCTGAAAATGCATCTTTATGGAGTTTCTTCATGCGCTTTACACCGATATGACCCAAACGGCAGTGCCACAAATAAGTTGCACTATCAGTATTAACTTTGCATCTTTTGGCATCAATATTATGAATATGTGTATCACTATGATCGAGATCCAATAAACTATTTTATTGGGTGTATGACCATTGAAGGTTTTATTCATGTAAACAGAACAATAAAGTATTCTCTGACTTTAAATGAATAACTGTATTGCAATAAACATGATCAAATCATATTCATGCTCTACGCAAACACCAAATAACATTTATTTAGGTTCAACACTAATCCCGAAAGTATAGGGAGTGTGCAATGATGATCATATCAATCTTGAAACTACTTTCAACACACATCGTCACTTCACTCTTAACTAGTTTCTGTTTATTCTGCAACTCCCGTTTCGAGTTACTACTCTTAGCAACTGAACCAGTACCAAGTACCGAGGGGTTGCTATAAACACTAGTAAAGTACACATCAATAACATGTATATCAAATATACCTTTGTTCACTTTGCCATCCTTCTTATCCGCCAAATACTTGGGGTAGTTCTGCTTCCAGTGACCAGTCCCTTTGCAGTAGAAGCACTTAGTCTCAGGCTTAGGTCCAGACTTGGGCTTCGTCACTTGAGCATCAACTTGCTTGCCGTTCTTCTTGAAGTTCCCTTCTATCCCTTTGCCCTTTTCTTGAAACTAGTGGTCTTGTTAATCATCAACACTTGATGCTCCTTTTTGATTTCTACCTTCGTCGATTTCAACATCACGAAGAGCTCAGGAATCGTTTTTGTCATCCCTTGCATACTATAGTTCATCACGAAGTTCTACTAACTTAGTGATGGTGACTAGAGAACTCTGTCAATCACTATCTTATCTGGAAGATTAACTCCCACTTGATTCAAGCGATTGTAGTACCCAGATAATCTGAGCACATGCTCACTAGTTGAGCGATTCTCCTCCATCTTTTAGCAATAGAACTTGTTGGAGACTTCATATCTCTCAACTCAGGTATTTCCTTGAAATATTAACTTCAATTCCTGGAACATCTCATATGGTCCAGGACGTTCAAAACGTCGTTGAAGTCCCGATTCTAAGTCGTTAAGCATGGTGCACTAAACTATCAAGTAGTCATCATATTGAGCTAGCCAAACGTTCATAACGTCTGCATCTGTTCCTGCAATAGGTTTGTCACCTAGCGGTGCATCAAGGACATAATTCTTCTGCGCAGCAATGAGGATAAACCTCAGATCACGGATCCAATCCGCATCATTGCTACTAACATTTTTCAACACAATTTTCTCTAGGAACATATCAAAATAAACATATGAAAGCAACAACGCAAGCTATTGATCTACAACATAATTTGCAAAATACTATCAGGTACTAAGTTCATGATAAATTTAAGTTCAATTAATCATATTACTTAAGAACTCCCACTTAGATAGATATCTCTCTAGTCATCTAAGTGATCACGTGATCCAAATAAACTAAACCATAACCGATCATCACGTGAGATGGAGTAGTTTTCAATGGTGAACATCACTATGTTGATCATATCTACTATATGATTCAGGCTCGACCTTTCGGTCTCCATGTTCCGAGGCCATATCTGCATATGCTAGGCTCGTCAAGTTTAACCTGAGTATTCTGCATGTGCAAAACTGGCTTGCACCCGTTGTAGATGGACGTAGAGCTTATCACACCCGATCATCACGTGGTGTCTGGGCACGACGAACTTTGGCAACGGTGCATACTCAGGGAGAACACTTCTTGATAATTTTAGTGAGAGATCATCTTAAAATGCTACTGTCAATCAAAGCAAGATAAGATGCATAAAGGATAAACATCACATGCAATCAATATAAGTGATATGATATGGCCATCATCATCTTGTGCTTGTGATCTCCATCTCCGAAGCACCGTCGTGATCACCATCGTCACCGGCGCGACACCTTGACCTCCATCGTAGCATCTGTTGTCGTTTACGCCATCTATTGCTTCTACGACTATCGCTACCGCTTAGTGATAAAGTAAAGCAATTACAGGGCGTTTGCATTTCATACAATAAAGCGACAACCATATGGCTCCTGCCAGTTGCCGATAACTTCGGTTACAAAACATGATCATCTCATACAATAAATATAGCATCACGTCTTGACCATATCACATCACAACATGCCCTGCAAAAACAAGTTAGACGTCCTCTACCTTGTTGTTGCAAGTTTTACGTGGCTGCTACGGGCTTAGCAAGAACCGTTCTTACCTACGCATCAAAACCACAACAATAGTTCGTCAAGTTGGTGCTGTTTTAACCTTCGCAAGGACCGGGTGTAGCCACACTCAGCTCAACTAAAGTTGGGGAAACAAACACCCGCTAGTCACCTGTGTGTAAAGCACGGCGGTAAAACCAGTCTCGCGTAAGCGTACGCGTAATGTCGGTCCGGGCCGCTTCATCTCACAATACCGCCGAACCAAAGTATGACATGCTGGTAAGCAGTATGACTTGTATCACCCACAACTCACTTGTGTTCTACTCGTGCATATAACATCAACGCATAAAACCTAGGCTCGGATGCCACTGTTGGGGAACGCAGTAATTTCAAAAAATTTCCTACGCACACGCAAGATCATGGTGATGGTATAGCAACGAGAGGGGAGAGTGTTGTCCACGTACCCTCGTAGACCGTAAGCGGAAGCGTTATGACAACGCGGTTGATGTAGTCGTACGTCTTCATGATTCGACCGATCCAAGCACCGAACGTACGGCACCTCCGTGTTCAGCACACGTTCAGCTCGATGACGTTCCCCGGGCTCCAATCCAGCAAAGCATCGGGGATGAGTTCCGTCAGCACGACGGCGTGGTGACGATGATGATGTTCTACCGGCGCAGGGCTTCGCCTAAACTCCGCGACGATATGACCGAGGTGGAATATGGTGGAGGGGGGCACCGCACACGGCTAAGGAACGATCCGTAGATGAACTTGTGTGTCCATGGGGTGCCCCCTGCCCCCGTATATAAAGGAGTGGAGGAGGGGAGGGCCGGTCCTCTCTATGGCGCGCCCTAGGGGAGTCCTACTCCCACCGGGAGTAGGATTCCCCTTTTTCCTAGTCCAACTAGGTGTCCTTCCAAGTAGTAGGAGTAGGAGACAAGGAAGGGGAAGAGGGAAGAGAAGGAAGGAGGGGGCGCCGCCCCTCCCCCTAGTTCAATTCGGACTAGTCAATGGGGGGGGGGGGCCTGCCTCTCCCTCTCCCCTAAAGCCCAATAAGGCCCATATACTTCTTCCCCCGTATTCCCGTAACTCCCCGGTACTCCGAAAAATACCCGAATCACTCGGAACCTTTCCGAACTCCGAATATAGTCGTCCAATATATCGATCTTTACGTCTCGAGCATTTCGAGACTCCTCGTCATGTCCCCGATCTCATCCGGGACTCCGAACTCCTTCGGTACATCAAAACTTATAAACTCATAATAAAACTGTCATCGAAACCTTAAGCGTGCGGACCCTACGGGTTCGAGAACTATGTAGACATGACCTAGAACTGTTTCCGGTCAATAACCAATAGTGGAACCTGGATGTTCATATTGGCTCCTACATATTCTACGAAGATCTTTATCGGTCAAACCGCATAACAACATACGTTGTTCCCTTTGTCATCGGTATGTTACTTGCCCGAGATTCGATCGTCGGTATCCAATACCTAGTTCACTCTCGTTACCGGCAAGTCTCTTTACTCATTCCGTAATACATCATCCCACAATTAACTGATTAGTTGCAATGCTTGCAAGGCTTAAGTGATGTGTATTACCGAGAGGGCCCAGAGATACCTCTCCGACAATCGGAGTGACAAAACCTAATCTCGAAATACGCCAACCCAACATGTACCTTCGGAGACACCTGTAGAGCACCTTTATAATCACCCAGTTACGTTGTGACGTTTGGTAGCACACAAAGTGTTCCTCCGGTAAACGGGAGTTGCATAATCTCATAGTCATAGGAACATGTATAAGTCATGAAGAAAGCAATAGCAACATACTAAACGATCGGGTGCTAAGCTAACGGAATGGGTCATGTCAATCAGATCATTCAACTAATGATGTGATCCCGTTAATCAAATAACAACTCTTTTGTCTGTGGTTAGGAAACATAACCATCTTTGATTAACAAGCTAGTCAAGTAGAGGCATACTAGTGACACTCTGTTTGTCTATATATTCACACATGTATTATGTTTCTGGTTAATACAATTCTAGCATGAATAATAAACATTTATCATGATATAAGGAAATAAATAATAACTGTATTATTGCCTCTAGGGCATATTTCCTTCAGGTATATGGTACTGATACGTCTCCAACATATCTATAATTTTTGACTGTTCCATGCTATTATATTACCCCTTTTGGATGTTTATGGGCTTTATTTTACACATTTATATCATTTTAGGACTAACCTATTAACCGGAGGCCCAGCCCATATTGCTGTTTTATTGCCTGTTTTAGTATTTCGAAGAAAAGGAATATCAAACGGAGTCCAAACGGAATGAAACCTTCGGCATCGTGATATTTTGGAAGAATATCATCCTGGAGGCTTGGAGATCAAGTCAGAAGATACTCGAGGAGCCCAGGAGATACGGGGCGCCCCTCCCCTACAGGGCGCGGCCCCCTGCCTCGTGGACCCCTCGAGCACCCCCCCGACCGACTTCTTTCGCCTATATAACCCTACGTACCCTAAAACCATCGAATATCAAGATAAATCAGGAGTTCCGCCGCCGCAGGCCTCTGTAGACACCAAAAACCTCTCGGGTGTCCGTTCCGGCACCCTGCCAGAGGGGGAATCCATCACCGGTGGCCATCTTCATCATCCCGGCGCTCTCCATGACGAGGAGGGAGTAGTTCACCCTCGGGGCTGAGGGTATGTACCAGTAGCTATGTGTTTGATCTCTCTCTCTCTCTCGTGTTCCCTCTATGGCACGATCTTGATGTATCCCGAGCTTTGCTATTGTAGTTGGATCTTATGATGTTTCTCCCCCTCTACTCTCTTGTGATGAATTGAGTTTCCCTTTTGAAGTTATCTTATCGGATTGAGTCTTTTATGAGAACACTTGATGTATGTCTTGTCGTGCTTATCTGTGGTGACAATGGGATATCAAGTGCCACTTGATGTATGTTTTGGTGACCAACTTGCGGATTCCGCCCATGAACCTATGCATAGGGGTTGGCACACGTTCTTGACTCTCCGGTAGAAACTTTGGGGCACTCTTTGAAGTACTTTGTGTTGGTTGGATGAATCTGAGATTGTGTGATGCATATCGTATAATCATGCCCACGGATACTTGAGGTGACAATGGAGTATCTAGGTGACATTAGGTTTTGGTTGATTTGTATCTTAAGGTGTTATTCTAGTACGAACTCTTTAATAGATCGATCCGAAAGAATAACATTGAGGTGGTTTCGTACCCTACCATAATCTCTAGGTTTGTTCTCCGCTATTAGTGGCTTTGGAGTGACTCTTTGTTGCATGTTGAGGGATTGTTATATGATCTATCTATGTTATTATTGTTGAGAGAACTTGCACTATTGAAAGTATGAACCCTAGGCCTTGTTTCCTATCATTGCAATACCGTTTGTGCTCACTTTTACCATTAGTTACCTTGCTGTTTTTATTATTTCAGATTACAAATACCTTTATCTACCATCCATATTGCACTTGTATCACCATCTCTTTGCCGAACTAGTGCACCTATACAATGTGCCATTGTATTGGGTGTGTTGGGGACACAAGAGACTCTTTGTTATTTGGTTGCAGGGTTGTTTGAGAGAGACCATCTTTATCCTACGCCTCCCACGGATTGATAAACCTTAGGTCATCCACTTGAGGGAAATTTGCTACTATCCTACGAACCTGTGCACTTGCAGGCCCAACAACGTCTACAAGAAGAATGTTGTGTAGTAGACATCAAGCTCTTTTCTGGCGCCGTTGCCGGGGAGGCTAGGTAAACGGCACTCACTCACACCCCGTCAACTAAGCTCTTTTCTGGCGCCGTTGCCGGGGAGGTGAGTGCTTGAAGGTATATCTTTAGATATTGGAATCGAATCTTTTTGTTTCTTGTTTTATCACTAGTTTAGTTTATAAAAGAAAACTACAAAAAAAATGGAGTTAAGTTTGTCTCATACGCTTTGTCTTTTTAATATCTTTCGTGAGTATGATGGAAAGGAAAATTGTGCTCAAGTGCTAGAAGAAGAATGCTTTAAAAATGCTTGGTACTAAATCTTTGAATGATGAGCATGATTGCAATGTTGTTAGTATAAACTCCTTGAATATCCTTAGTACTAATCATGATTGCTCTAGTCATGATGAAAATATATCTTATGAGCATGTCAACTTTTGTGGAGTGCATGTTTGCATGAACACACCAAATAGAGAAGATATATATTGCAAGAGGCATAAGTATTTAGAAACTAAGAAGTTGCAAGAAATACTAGATAAGAGTGCGGATAATTTAAGATATCTTTCCCGTTGTGAATTTTGCAATAAACAAGATCATTTACATCTCCAATGCAAATTGTTTCATGATCGGATCGTGTCCAAAAATTGTGATGATTTGATCTCCCTTTCTCATTACAATGAACTTAGGTTGCTTTTGGGTTGTGAAGAGTTGAAACATTTAACTAAGCCTATTCCAGAATTTAATCTTATGCATTTTCTTGATATTGATCTAGAAAAGATTTATTTGTTTTGTGCGGAGAATTGCGTTGAAAATACTTATATTGCCAATTACCTAAAGAACAGAAAGCAAATAGAAGATGATGAGAATACTAATGAAAGGGAAGAGACTTCCCAATATCCTCCTATTATTTCTCATGATGAATCAGGTAACGAGGAGGAGCTTTCTATTCAACCAATCTCATCAATAAGGAGCTCAAAGAGGAAGGTTGAACCCACACATAATATGAAGAAGAAAAAAAAGAAGGATCAACAAAGGTAAAAAGGTATCCCTCCCAAATTATGTTGCTCCTACTACTCATTGTGAGGATGATAATTGCTTTACTATTGGTGCTATCCATATTTTTAATGATGAGAGTGATTATGCTTATGATATGAAAGAGCCCAAGCTTGGGGAAGCTATGTTTGATGAGGATGAAATATTTGAGAATTTATTTGCTGAAATTAATGTTTGTCCCAAGCTTGGGGATGCTATATTTAATGAAGATGATATCTTTAGCATCCCAAGTTTTGATATGCAAAGTTGTTATGATGATAGCATGCCTCCTACCTATGATGATTATATTGATGAAAGTGGGTTTGGAAGATTGTCAACTTTAGGAAGTAGTGATCCCAATATTTTGGAAGATATTGAATCTTATTGTGATGAATATGAAAGTGTATTTGGAAGAGTGTCAACTTTATTTAGTGATTCCACTATCTTGGGAGAGGTTTCAGTCGATTATGATGAGAACGAAGTTGCTACTTATGATGATTATTGTGATGAAACTTATGCTATAAAAAGTAGTGATGATTATATTTACAAATCTTGTCATGATTATGATTACCATTTTTCTGAACATTACTCTTTTAATGTGGAAACAATTTTTAGTGTTCAAGTCTTTTATGATACTCCCACTATTCCGAATGAGAAGAATTTTGCTTATGTGGAGAGTAGTAAATTTTCTATGCTTGTTGATCATGAAAAGAATGCTTTAGGTGCTGGTTATATTGTTGAATTAATTCATTATGCTACTGAAAATTATTATGAGGGAGGAATATATGCTTGTAGGAATTGCAATAATGCCAAGTTTCCTCTCTATGTGCTTAAAATCTTGAAGTTATGCTTGTTTTACCTTCCTATGCTTGTTGATTATTGTCCCCATAAGTTGTTTGCTCACAAAATCCGTATGCATAGGAAGTGGGTTAGACTTAAATGTGCTAGTCATATGCTTCATGATGCTCCCGTTATGTTTCAATTCTTATCTTTTATGTGATCATCATTGTCATCATCATGCCTAGCTAGAAAGGCATTAAATAAAAGCACTTGTTGGGTGACAACCCAATATTTACCCTTACTGTTTTTGCTTGTTCACATGATTATGCTACTGTAGTAATCATGTTTTATAGCTTTTGTTTCAATAAAGTGCCAAGTAAGACCTTTAGGATGGCTTACAGTGATAGTTGTGTTGATCCTACTGAGAATCAGAAACTTTTGCACCCAGTAAATTAGTTTTTTAATTCACAGAAACGTGCTTCTGGTCTGATTCTTTTTGCTCTGGATTGGTACACAAATTGATTAGGACTTCATAATTTGTTAGAATGTTTGGAGTTCCAGTAGTATACATTTGATACAGATTACTACAGACTGTTCTGTTTTTGACAGATTCTGTTTTCTATGTGTTGTTTTCTTATTTTGATGAATCTATGAGTAGTACCGGAGGGTATGAACCATAGATAAGTTGGAGTACAGTAGATATTACACCAATATGAATTTAGAATGAGTTCATTATAGTACCTAAGTGGTGGTTTTATTTTCTTATACTAACGGAGCTTACGAGTTTTCTGTTGAGTTTTGTGTTGTGGAGTTTTCAAGTTTTGGGTAAAGATTCGATGGACTATGGAATAAGGAGTGGCAAGAGACTAAGCTTGGGGATGCCCAAGGAACCCCAAGGTAATATTCAAGGACAACCAAGAGCCTAAGCTTGGGGATGCCCCGGATGGCATCCCCTCTTTCGTCTTCGTTCATCGGTAACTTTACTTGGAGCTATATTTTTATTCACCACATGATATGTGTTTTGCTTGGAGCATCATTTTCTTTTGTTAGTATTTGCTTTATGTTAGTTAGAATAATGTTTTGCATCTTTAGTTTCAATAAAGAAGTTAAGGATAGCCCTTGCCATGCTTATTTTGCTAGTATACATGTTGCTGTTTGAAAACAGAAAGTTTACCGCTGTTGCAAAAATTCCCTAGAAAGGTCAGAGCATGATATAATGTTGAAACCTTTTGCATAATGAGCTATGATAAATTTACTACAGTGGGAATTTTATTTCATAATTTTTGGAGTTATGGAAGTATTGATACTCTTGCATTCTTTACAGACTGTACTGTTTTGGCAGATTGCTGTTATGTTTGCATTGTTTCCATATGTTTGCTTGTTTAATGATTCTATTTGAGGATAGGAGTATTAAATATGCAAAGTCATTTAGTATGCAATGTTGAATAATAATGTTAGTGATTTGTTACAGTAGAAATTGATAAGGTTTTGCATTGGTTTATACTAACCTATCTCATGAGTTCTTGTTGAGTTTGGTGTGAATGAAGCTTTTGATAAAAAGAGAAACCATGATATGAGAGGAATTAAGGAGACACAAAAGTTCAAGCTTGGGGATGCCCAAGGCACCCCAAGATAATATTCCAAGAAGTCTCAAGCATCTAAGCTTGGTGATGCCCCGGTAGGCATCCCACCTTTCTTCTTCAACAACTATCGATTAGTATCGGTTGAGCCTAAGTTTTTGCTTCTTCACATGAGTTGTGCTATCCTTGCAATGTCATTTTATTTTGTTTTGCTTGCTGTTTGAATACAATACAAAGATATGAAATTCTTTAATGTTAGAGAGTCTTCACATAGTTGCACAATTATTCGACTACTCATTGATCTTTACTTATATCTTTCGGAGTAGTTTGTCATTTGCTCTAGTGCATCACTTATATCTTTTAGAGCACAACGGTGGTTATATTTTGTAGAAATTGCTAGTCTCTAATGCTTCACTTATATTATTTTTAGAGTCTTTTAGAACAGCATGGTATTTGCTATGGTTACAAAGTTGGTCCTAGAATGATGAGCATCCAAGTCGGGTATAATAAAAACTATCATAGGAAGTGAATTGGATGCTATGATCAATTTGATACTTGATAATTGTTTTGAGATATGGAGGTAGTGATATTAAAGTCATGCTAGTTGGGTGATTATGAATTTAAAGAATGCTTGTGTTGAAGTTATCAAGTCCCGTAGCATGCACGTATGGTTAAAGTTGTGTAACAAATTTGAAACATGAAGTGTACCTAGCTTGTGCATCCTTATGAGTGGCGGTCGGGGACGAGCGATAGTCTTTTCCTACCAATCTATCCCCCTAGGAGCATGCACGTAGTACTTGGTTTTTGATGACTTCTAAATTTTTGCAATAAGTATATGAGTTCTTTTGACTAATGTTGAGTCCATGGATTATACGCACTTTTACTTTTCCGCCTTTGCTAGCCTCTTCGGTACCGTGCATTGCCCTTTCTCACCTTGAGAGTTGGTGCAAACTTCGCCGGTGCATCCAAACCCCGTGATACGATACTCTCTATCACACATAAACCTCCCTATATCTTCCTCAAAACATCCACCATACCTACCTATTATGGCATTTCCATAGCCATTCCGAGATATATTGCCATGCAACTTTCCACCGTTCCGTTCATCATCATCATGACATACTTTACTTTTGTCATATTGCCATTGCATGATCATGTAGTTGACATCGTATTTGTGGCAAAGCCACCATGCATTATTTTTCATACATGTCACTCTTGATTCACTGCACCATCCTGGTACACCACCGGAGGCATTCATATAGAGTCATATCTTGTTCTAGTTTCGAGTTGTAATTCATATGTTGTAATAGAAGTGTGATGATCATCATTATTAGAGCATTACCCAAAGAAAAAAAAGAAAAAAAAGAAGAAAGGACAAAAGAAAAAAAGGAAAGGCCCAAAAAAAGGAAAAAGAAAAGAAAAGAAAAAATAACAAAAATAAAAAGGGCAATGTTACTATCTCTTTTTCCACACTTGTGCTTCAAAGTAGCACCTTGTTCTTCATGTAGAGAGTCTCATATATTGTGCTTCAAAGTAGCACCATGTTTTTCATATAGTGAGTCTCATAAGTTGTCATTTTCATACTATTGGGAATTTTTCATTATAGAACTTGGCTTGTATATTCCTACGATGGGCTTCCTCAAATGCCCTAGGTCTTCGTGAGCAAGCAAGTTGGATGCACACCCACTAGTTTTCTTTTGTTGAGCATTCATTTATAGCTCTAGTGCATCCGTTGCATGGCAATCCCTACTCCTCATGTTGTCATCAATTGATGGGCATCTCCATAGCCTGTTGATTATCCTCGTCAATGTGAGACTTTCTCTTTTTTTGTCTTCTCCACACAATCCCCATCATCATATTCTATTCCACCCATAGTGCTATATCCATGGCTCACGCTCATGTATTGTGTGAAGGTTGAAAAAGTTTGAGATTATTTAAGTATGAAACAATTTCTTGGCTTGTCATCGAGGGTATAGAAGTTGGGAACATCTTTGTGTGACGAAAATGAAGCATAGCCTAACTATATGATTTTGTAGGGATGAAATTTCTTCTGCCATGTTATTTTGAGAAGACATGATTACTTTGATTAGTATGCTTGAAGTGTTACTGTTTCTTTTATCAATATGAACTTTTATTTTGAATCATTTGGATCTGAACATTCATGCCACAATAAAGAAAATTACATTATAAATTATGCTAGGTTGCATTCCACATCAAAAATTCTGTTTTTATCATTTACCTACTCAAGGACGAGCAGGAATTAAGCTTGGGGATGCTTGATACGTCTCCAACGTATCTATAATTTTTGATTGTTCCATGCTATTATGTTACCCATTTTGGATGTTTATGGGCTTTATTTTACACATTTATATCATTTTTGGGACTAACCTATTAACCGGAGGCCCATCCCATATTGCTGTTTTATTGCCTGTTTCAGTATTTCGAAGAAAAGGAATATCAAACGGAGTCCAAACGGAATGAAACCTTCGGCATCGTGATTTTTTGGAAGAATATCATCCTGGAGGCTTGGAGACCAAGTCAGAAGATACTCAAGGAGCCCAGGAGATAGGGGGCGCCCCCCCCCCTACAGGAAGCGGCCCCCTATCTCGTGGACCCCTCGAGCACCCCCCGACCGACTTCTTTCACCTATATAACCCTACGTACCCTAAAACCATCGAATATCAAGATAAATCAGGAGTTCCGCTGCCGCAAGCCTCTGTAGCCACCAAAAACCTATCGGGAGTCCGTTCCGGCACCCTGCCGGAGGGGGAATCCATCACCGATGGCCATCTTCATCATCCCAGCGCTCTCCATGACGAGGAGGGAGTAGTTCACCCTCGGGGCTGAGGGTATGTACCAGTAGCTATGTGTTTGATCTCTCTCTCTCTCGTGTTCCCTCTATGGCACGATCTTGATGTATCCCGAGCTTTGCTATTGTAGTTGGATCTTATGATGTTTCTCCCCCTCTACTCTCTTGTGATGAATTGAGTTTCCCCTTTGAAGTTATCTTATCGGATTGAGTCTTTTATGAGAACACTTGATGTATGTCTTCCCGTGCTTATCTGTGGTGACAATGGGATATCATGTGCCACTTGATGGATGTTTTGGTGACCAACTTGCGGGTTCCACCCATGAACCTATGCATAGGGGTTGGCACACGTTCTTGACTCTTCGGTAGAAACTTTGGGGCACTCTTTGAAGTACTTTGTGTTGGTTGGATGAATCTGTGATTGTGTGATGCATATCGTATAATCATGCCCACGGATACTTGAGGTGACAATGGAGTATCTAGATGACATTAGGGTTTTGGTTGATTTGTGTCTTAAGGTGTTATTCTAGTACGAACTCTTTAATGGATCGATCCGAAAGAATAACTTTGAGGTGGTTTTGTACCCTACCATAATCTCTACGTTTGTTCTCTGCTATTAGTGGCTTTGGAGTGACTCTTTGTTGCATGTTGAGGGATTGTTATATGATCTATCTATGTTATTATTGTTGAGAGAACTTGCACTAGTGAAAGTATGAACCCTAGGCCTTGTTTCCTATCATTGCAATACCGTTTGTGCTCACTTTTACCATTAATTACCTAGCTGTTTTTATTATTTCAGATTACAAATACCTTTTGTCTACCATCCATATTTCACTTGTATCACCATCTCTTCGCCGAACTAGTGCACCTATACAATTTGCCATTGTATTGGGTGTGTTGGGGACACAAGAGACTCTTTGTCATTTTGTTGCAGGGTTGTTTGAGAGAGACCATCTTCATCCTACGCCTCCCACGGATTGATAAACCTTAGGCCATCCACATGAGGGAAATTTGCTAATGTCCTACAAACCTGTGCACTTGCAGGCCCAACAACGTCTACAAGAAGAAGGTTGTGTAGTAGACATCAGGTACCGGTGAAAGTTGTGCGGCACAAGAGAGGCTAGCAATGGTGGAAGGGTGAGAGTGCGTATAATCCATGGACTAAAAATTAGTCATAAAGAACTCATATACTTATTGCAAAAATAGAAATAATTGAAAACAAAGTACTACGCGCATGCTCCTAGGGGGATAGATTGGTAGGAAAAGAGCATCGCTCGTCCCCGACCGCCACTCATAAGGAAGACAATCAATAAATAAATTATGCTCCGACTTCATCACAAAGCGGTTCACCATACGTGCATGCTACGGGAATCACAAACTTCAACTCAAGTATTCCTTCAATTCATAATTACTCTACTAGAATGACTCTAATATCACCACCTCCATATCTCAAAACAATTATCAAGTATCAAATTGATCATAGCATCCAATTCACTTCCTATGATAGTTTTTATTATACCCAACTTGGATGCCTATCATTCTAGGACCAATTTTATAACCATAGCAAATACCATGCTGTTCTAAAAGACTCTCAAAATAATATAAGTGAAGCATGAGAGATTAACAATTTCTACAAAATTAAGCCACCACTGTGCTCTAAAAGATATACTTGAAGCACTAGAGCAAAATTATCTAGCTCAAAAGATATAAGTGAAGCACATAGAGTATTCTAATAAATTCGAAACAAGTGGGTTTCTCCAAAAAGGTGTGTACAGCAAGGATGATTGTGGTAAACTAAAAAGCAAAGACTAATATCATACAAGACGCTCCAAGCACAACACATATCATGTGGCGAATAAAAATATAGCTCCAAGTAAAGTTACCGATGAACGAAGACAAAAGAGGGGATGCCTTCCGGGGCATCCCCAAGCTTAGGCTTTTGGTTATCCTTGAATATGTTGGGGTGCCATGGGCATCCCCAAGCTTAGGCTCTTGCCACTCCATATTCCATAGTTCATCAAATCTTTACCCAAAACTTGAAAACTTCACAACACAAAACTCAACAAGAAATCTCGTAAGCTCCGTTAGTGCAAGAAAGAAAAACCACCACATAAGGTACTGTAATGAACTCATTCTTTATTTATATTGGTTTCGAACCTACTATATTCCAACTTATCTATGGTTCATACCCTCGATACCAGCCATAGATGCATCAAAATAAGCAAACAACACACGAAAAACAGAATCTGTCAAAAACAGAACATTCTGTAGCAATCTGTAACTTTCGAATACTTTTGGAACTCCAAAAAATCTAAACTAAATTGGTGGACGTGAGGAATTTGTCTATTAATCATCTTAAAAAATAATCAACTAAAAATCACTCTCCAGTAAAAAATGGCAGCTAATCTCGTGAGCGCTAAAGTTTCTGTTTTTTTTACAGCAAGATCATATAAACTTCACCCAAGTCTTCCCAAAGGTTCTACTTGGCACAAACACTAATTAAAACATAAAATCACATCTAAACAGAGTCTAGATGAATTATTTGTTACTAAACAGAAGAAAAAACAAAAATCAAAAATAAAATTGGGTTGCCTCCCAACAAGCGCTATCGTTTAACGCCCCAAGCTAGGCATAAAAGCGAGGATAGATCTAAGTAGTGCCATCTTTGGCATTCAATTCATAAGTGGCACGCATAATGGATTCATAAGGTAATTTAAGTTTCTTTATAGGGAAGTGTTCCATGCCTTTCCTTAATGGAAATTGGAATCTAATATTCCCTTCCTTCATATCAATAATTGCACCAATCGTTCTAAGAAAAGGTCTATCAAGAATAATAGGACATGAAAGATTGCAATCTATATCAAGAACGATAAAATCTACGGGCACATAATTACTATTTGCAACAATAATAACATCATTGACCCTTCCCATAGGTTTCTTAATGGTGGAATCCGCAAGGTGCAAATTTAAAGAGCAATCATCAAAATCATGGAAACCTAGAATATCACATAGAGTTTTCAGAATCGTGGAAACACTAGCACCCAAATCACACAAAGCATAGCACTCATGATCTTTAATTTTAATTATTGTAGGTTCCCACTCATAATAAAGTTTTCTAGGTATAGAAACTTCCAAATTAAGGTTTTCATCATAAGATTGCATCAAGGCATCAACAATATGTTTGGTAAAAGCTTTATTTTGACTATAAGCATGAGGAGAATTCAACACGGATTGCAACAAGGAAATACAACCTATTAAAGAACAACTATCATAATTAAACTCCTTGAAATCCAAAATAGTGGGTTCAATGCTATGTAAAGTCTTGACCTCTCCAATCCCACTTTTACCAAAATTAGCATCAATATCTAAAAACTCCGAATCATTGGGACGCCTTTTAACTAAAGTTGACTCATCTCCAGTCCCATCATTATTAAGATTAATATTGCAAAACAAGGATTTAATAGGGGACACATCAATAACTTTTAGGTCTTCATCATTATTTTCATGGAAACTAGAAGAACACGCTTTTACAAAGCAATCTTTCTTGGCACGCAATCTAGCGGTTGTTTCTTTGCACTCATCAATGGAAATTCTCATAGCTTTGAGAGACTCATTGATATCATGCTTAGGTCTAATAGATCTAAGTTTCAAATAATCAACATCAAGCGAAAGTCTATCAACGTTCCTAGCCAAATCATCAACTTTGAGCAATTTTTCTTCAAGCAAAGCATTAAAAAATTCTTTTGAGAGATCATAAATTCTTTAACACTATTCTCAAAATTAGAGGGCATATTATTAAAATTACCATAAGAATTATTGTAGGAATTTCCATAATTATTAGAGGAATTACTAGGGAACGGTCTAGAATTAAAGTTTCCTCTATAAGCATTGTTACCAAAATTATTCCTACCAACAAAATTCACATCCATAGATTCATTATTATTTTTAATCAAAGTAGACAAAGGCATATCATTAGGATCAATAGGAGCACCCTTAGTAGCAAACAATTTCATAAGTTCATCCATCTTTCCACTCAAAACATTAATTTCTTCTATAGCATGCACTTTCTTACTAGTAGATCTTTCGGTGTGCCATTGAGAATAATTAGCCATAATGTTATCAAGGAGTTTAGTACCTTCTCCTAAGGGGATTTCCATAAAAGTGCCTCCCGCGGACGAATCTAAAAGATTTCTAGAAGCAAAATTCAATCCGGCATAAATTTTTTGTATGATCATCCATAAGTTCAAACCATGAGTAGGGCAATTGTGAATCATTAATTTCATTATTTCCCAAGATTGGGCAACATGCTCATGGTCAAGTTGTTTAAAATTCATAATATCATTCCTAAGAGAGATGATCTTAGCGGGAGGAAAATACTTCGAGATAAAAGCATCTTTGCACTTATTCCATGAATCAATACTATTTTTAGGCAAAGGCGAAAACCAAACTTTGGAACGATCTCTAAGTGAAAACGGAAATAACTTCAATTTAACAATATCATTATCCGTATCTTTCTTCTTTTGCATCTCACACAAATCAACAAAGTTGTTTAGATGGGTAGCGGCATCTTCACTAGGAAGGCCGGAGAATTGATCTTTCATAACAAGATTCAGCAAAGCAGCATTGATTTCACAAGACTCAACATCATTAAGAGGAGCAATCGAAGTGCTAAGGAAATCATTATTATTAGTATTGGAAAATTCACACAATTTGGTATTATCTTGCGCCATCGCGACAAGCAATCCAACACACAAGCAAAAAAAAGCAAATGAAAGAGAGAGGAGATTGGAAAAGAGAGGGTGAATAAAACGGCAAGGGTGAAGTGGGGGAGAGGAAAACAAGTGGCAAATGGCAAATAATGTAATGCGAGGGAGATAAGTTTGTGATGGGTACTTGGTATGTCTTGACTTGAGCGAAGACCTCCCCGGCAACGGCGCCAGAAACCCTTCTTGCTAAGTCTTGAGCTTGCATTGGTTTTCCTTGAAGAGGAAAGGGTGATGCAGCAAAGTAGCGTAAGTATTTCCCTCAGTTTTTGAGAACCAAGGTATCAATCCAGTAGGAGGCTCCTCAAAAGTCCCACGCACCTACACAAACAAACAAGAACCTTGCAACCAACACAATAAAGGGGTTGTTAGTCCCTTCACGGCCACTTGCGAAAGTGAGATTTGATAGAGATAATATGATAAGATAAATATTTTTTGTATTTTAATGATATATATTGGAAAGTAAAAGATGCAATAAAAATAGATGATAAACTTATATGCTAATAGATAGACCCGGGGGCCATAGGTTTCACTAGTGGCTTCTCTCAAGATAGCATAAGTATTACGGTGGGTGAACAAATTACTCTCCAGCAATTGATAGAAAAGCGAATAGTTATGAGATTATCTAGGCATGATCATGTATATAGGCATTACGTCTGTGACAAGTAGACCGACTCCTGCCTGCATCTACTACTATTACTCCACACATCGACCAACTCCTGCCTACATCTAGAGTATTAAGTTCATGAAGAACAGAGTAACGCATTAAGAAAGATGACATGATGTAGAGGGATAAACTCATGCAATATGATATAAACCCCATCTTTTTATCCTCGATGGCAACAATACAATACATGCCTTGCTGCCCCTGCTGTCACTGGGAAAGGACACAACAAGATTGAACCCAAAGCTAAGCACTTCTCCCATTGGAAGAAAGCTCAATCTAGTAGGCCAAACCAAACTGATAATTCAAAGAGACTTGCAAAGATAACTTAATCACACATAAAAGAATTCAGGGGAGATTCAAATATTTCTCATAGATAAACTTGATCATAAACCCACAATTCATTAGATCTCAACAAACACACTGCAAAAAGAGTTAGATCGAATAGATCTCCAAGAAGATCAAGGAGAACTTTGTATTGAGATTCAAAGAGAGATAAGAAGCCATCTAGCTAATCACTATGGAACCGAAGGTCTAAGGTAAACTACTCACAACTCATCGGAGAGGCCTTGGAGATGATGTAGAGGCCCTCCATGGTTGATTCCCCCTCCGGCGAAGCGCCGACGAAGGCTCCAAGATGGGATCTCGCGGATACAGAAGGTTGCGACGGTGGAAATAGTTTTTTGTGGTGCTCCTGGATGTTTTCGAGGTATATGGATATATATAGGCGAAGGAAGTAGGTCAGGGGATCCACGAGGGGCCCACGAGGTTGGGGCGCGCCCACCTCCAAGGGGCGTGCTTGGCACCCTCGTGGACGCCTCGGCTGCTTCTTGACGTCCACTCCAAGTCTCCTGGATTGCGTTTGTTCCAAAAAGATCGCTCCCGAAGGTTTCATTCCATTTGGACTCCGTTTGCAAAACACTGAAATAGGCAAAAAAAACAGCAATTCGGGCTAGGCCTCCGGTTAGTAGGTTAGTCCCAAAAATGATGTAAAAGTGTAAAGTAAAGCCCATAAACATCCAAAACGGGTGATATAATAGCACCGAACAATCAAAAATTATAGATACGTTGGACGCGTATCAGCGGCGGAGGAGTCGAAGACGGGGCGCGACGCAACGGAAGAGGAGGGGTGACGCGGATGGCCGCGTCACGGCCGCGACAACCCTTGTCCTGATGTTTGCCGGTGGGGGTTCTACTGCGTTTGTGGTGCTGCTGCTTCTGCTCCTTCGACACTGCTGGCGGGCGGATGGCATGACCCCGGCCCAGCAGCGTATCCTTCCACGAGCAACGGCCATCGTGGCCATCACCGTCGGGGTCGTCTTGGTTGCGGCGGGCGCCACCCAACTACAGGCCCTGGCAGCCGGAGGGGGTGACCGCTGGGGGCTGCCTCCTGGCGTGGCCCTGCCCATCCTCCACCCGTCGGGTCCAGGTGCCCGGGTAGATGGCCAGGAATGGGGCGCCGTCGTCTGAGCCCGAGAAGGGGAGGTCGCTCTGGGCGGAGCGGGAGGGGCGCGTGGACGGCGGAGTCCAGTCCTCCACCCTCTCGACGTGGACCAGCATGTCGTGCCTTCTGACTCCAGGTGGTGGGGCGACCTCACGGCTGGGCGGCGAGTGACCGAGCATGGCCTCGATGCGTCCCCGCGCTTCGCCCACCAAATGATGTGCCTGGTGGGATATTGGTGACATCCCAGACCCACACCCAGCACGCAAAAGTCTTGGTGTGGCCGTGCTCGTGGGTGCGGGTGTCGAGGCGATCAATGATGAACTTATCACTGATGATCTCCGCTACCCCCTCCAGCGACCAGAGCTGCATGGGAACCTTCTTAATGACGACACAGACGTGGAGCGTGAAGTCCTGGAGCACGGTGTGGTCGTCTTCATGCCATGGCTTGAAGTTGAGGGCGACGCCGTCGACGGTGATGGAGCCACGGCGAATGGCGTTCTCGTGGTGCGCCGACAGCTCGAAGTAGACGAGGAAGTCTTCAGGGTCATGATACGTCTCCGTCGTATCTATAATTTTTTAGTGTTCCATGCCATTATTCTGCAACTTTCATACACTTTTGGCAACTTTTTATACTATTTATGGGACTAACATATTGATCCAGTGCCAAGTGTCAGTTCCTTTTTGTTGCATGTTTTATGTTTCGCAGAAACCCCATATCAAACGGAGTCCAAACAGGATAAAAACTGACAGAGAATTATTTTGAAATGTTTATGATTTTTGGGAAGTAAAATCAACGCGAGACGGTGCCCGAGGTGCCCACAAGGGTGGACCATGCACCCACATATACTGAGCGCACCCCTGACCCTCGTGGGCCCCTTGTAAGGCGGTTGCTGCTCTTCTTTGGCCGCAAGAAAGCTAATTTTTAGAAAAATATCTGGGTGAAGGTTTCAATCCAATCGGAGTTACGGATCTCCGGATATATAAGAAACGCTGAAACAGAAGGCAGAGGGAACGCAGAAACAGAGAGAGACAGAGAGATAGATCCAATCTCGGAGGGGCTCTCGCCGCTCCCACGCCATGGGAGCCAAGGACCAGAGGGGAAACCCTTCTCCCATCTAGGGAGGAGGTCAAGGAAGAAGAAGAATAAGAAGGGGGCTCTCTCTCCCTTGCTTCCGGTGGCGCGGGAACGCTGCCGGGGGCCATCATCATCATCGCGATCTACACCAACACCGCCGCCATCTTCACCAACATCTCCATCACCTTCCCCCATCTATATTCAGCGGTCCACTCTCCCGCAACCCGCTGTACCCTCTACTTAAACATGGTGCTCAACGCTATATATTATTTTCCAATGATGTATGGCTATCTTATGATGTATGAGTAGATTTTCGTCGTACTACCGGTGATTGATGAATTGCTATGATTGGTTTAATTTGCTTGTGGTTATGTTGTTGTCCTATTGTGCCCTCCGTGTCGCGCAAGCGTGAGGGATTACCGCTGTAGGGTGTTGCAATATTTTCATGATTCACTTATAGTGGGTTGCTTGAGTGACAGAAGCATAAACCCGAGTAAGGGGGTTGTGGCGTATGGGATAAATGGGAATTGATGCTTTAATGCTATGGTTGGGTTTTACCTTAATGATCTTTAGTAGTTGCGGATGCTTGCTAGAGTTCCAATCATAAGTGCATATGATCCAAGAAGATAAAGAATGTTAGCTTATGCTTCTCCCACATAAAAGTTGCTATCGGTCTAGTAACGTAGTCAATTGCTTAGGGACAATTTCACAACTCCCACCACCACTTTTCTACACTCGCTATATTTACTTTATTGCTTCTTCATCTAAACAGCCCCTACTTTTTATTTACGTACTCTTTATTATCTTGCAAACCTATCCAACAACACCTACAAAGTACTTCTAGTTTTATACTTGTTTTAGGTAAGGCGAACACTAAGCGTGCGTAGAGTCGTATCAGTGGCAGATAGGACTTGAGAGAATATTTGTTCTACCTTTAGCTCCTCTTTGGGTTTGACACTCTTACTTATCGAAAGAGGCTACAATTATCCCCTACACTTGTGGGTTATCAAGACCTTTTTCTGGCGCCGTTGCCGGGGAGTCATAGCGTGGGGTGAATATTCTCGTGTGTGCTTGTTTGCTTTATCACTAAGTATTTTTTTTGCTGTTCTTAGTTGTTTTCTATCTTTAGTTATGGGTAGGAAACACAAAATACCAAAAAAATTAGCTGTACCTACTACACCAATGGTTGAAGAACCACTCAAAATCTATCACTCTCCTGAAGCTTTTTACTTGGATCATCTTCGATCCCTATGTGCTCATGCTGAAACCCCAACTAGCCTAGTTGGGGAAAATATTTAGATGAGCATGCTTGTTATGTGCGACACCGTATATCTGAAAAAGGGAAACTTTTACTAGATCAAATTCATCGTTTGCAATGCTATGCTTGGAATTTATGTGAAATATATGATGTTACTTGTTGCTCTGAAAACCCTAAGAAACACCTTCCCTACCAATGTGAGTTTATTGATAATGGGATCGTATCTTCGTATGCTAAGGGTGTTTACAATTACTATGATGTTCAACAAATTGAAGAATTTGTCGCTTTTAAGGGTGCTTATGAAATTGCTTCTTCAATTGAGAAGTATGATGCCACTCTTTACAAATCTAAAAATTTTGCCATACTTGAATATTGTTATGATAATTATGCTTCTAATGCCTATGTTAAACCATATATTGAGGAATTCTCCGCTGTCCAATAAGAGACTAACATTTTGCAGGAGTCTATGGAAGAAGAAATTGATGAAACTGTGAGCTCATTAGATGAAAAAGATGATGAGGAGAGCGAAGAACAAAAGGAGGAAGAGCGGATTATCTACCCATGCCCACCTTCTAATGAGAGTAACTCTTCAAATCATACAATGTTTAATTCCCCTTTGTGCTTACCGAAGGGTGATTGCTATGATGATTGTTATGATCCCGTTGATTCTCTTGAAATATCCCTTTTTGATGATGCTTGCTATGCTTGTGGCCAAGATGCCAATATGAATGATGCTTATGGAGATGAACTTGCTATAGTTCCTTATGTTAAACATGAAATTGTTGATATTGCACCCACACATGATAGTCCTATTATCTTCTTGAATTCTCCCTACTACACTATATCAGAGAAGTTTGTGCTTATCAAGGATTATATTGATGGGTTGCCTTTTACCGTTGCACATGATGATTTTGATGAATATAATATGCATGTGCTTGCTGCTCCTACTTTCAATTATTATGAGAGAGGAACTATATCTCCACCTCTCTATGTTTCCAATATGATAAAATTGCAAGAAACTGTTTATACTATGCATTGGCCTTTACTTGGTGTGCATGAATTGTTCTTTGATGACATGCCAATGCATAAGAAGAGAGTTAGACTTCGTTATTGCTTGATATATGTTACTTTGTGCTCACTACTAAATCACAAATCATTATTAATTAAAATTGTCTTCGATATACCTTGGGATTCGGGTGGATCCATTACTTGAGCACTATATGCCTAGCTTAATGGCTTTAAAGAAAGCACTGCCAGGGAGACAACCCGGAAGTTTTAGAGAGTCATTTATTTCTGTTGAGTGCTTTTATATAGTTCAAAAACAAAAAAAATAAAGAGGGGAACCCAACACTTTTCAAAAAGGAAAGTGAAAGTGAGAGAGACAAGCATTGTTGAAGTGGGAGAGCTCCTTGAACTTTGTTCATGCTCACAGAAACTTTGTGAATCTTGATTACAGAAATTTTTCATCAAAAATAATTATCCCTTTGTACAATTCCATTGTATTATAAAAATAATGTGCCAAGGTTTGCCTTTAGGATGTTTACAATGCTTGTTGGTTTGTACGGTACAGGACAGAAACTTTGGCTGTAGTGCGCGATTTTACATTTTTTACTGGAATGTCAAATGGTTCTGATTCTTTTTGCAGTGTCTTTATGTACAAATTATTTATATTTCATAATTTTAGTAGAATATTTGGGGTACCATAAGTATGGTGAATGTTCAGATTGCTACAGACTGTTCTGTTTTTGACAGATTCTGTTTTCGATGCATAGTTTGCTTGTTTTGATGAAACTATCAACTTATATCAGTGGATTAAGCCATGGAAAAGCTATATTAAAGTAGACACAATGCAAAAACGAAATATGAATTGGTTTGCAACAGTACTTAGAGTAGTGCTTTGCTTTATTATACTAACGGATCTTACCGAGTTTTCTGTTGAAGTTTTGTGTGGATGAAGTGTTTGATCGAGGAGGTCTCGATATGAGGAAAAGGAAGAGAGGCAAGAGCTCAAGCTTGGGGATGCCCAAGGCACCCCAAGTAAATATTCAAGGAGACTCAAGCATCTAAGCTTGGGGATGCCCCGGAAGGCATCCCCTCTTTCTTCAACAAGTATCGGTATGTTTTCAGATTTGTTTCGTTCATGCGATATGTGTAAATCTTGGAGCGTCTTTTGCATTTAGTTTTCACTTTTCTTTTATGCACCATGCTGGTATTAGATAGTCCTTGGTTGATTTATAGAATGCAAATTGCACTTCACTTAAATCCTTTGAGTATGGCTTTATAGAATGCTTCATGTGCTTCACTTATATCATTTGAAATTTGGATTTGCCTATTTCTCTTCACATAGAAAACCGCCATTTGTAGAATGCTCTTTTGCTTCACTTATAATTGTTAGAGCATGGTTATATCTTTTGTAAAAAGAATTAAACTCTCTTGCTTCACTTATATCTATTTAGAGAGATGTCAGGAACTGGTCATTCACATGGTTAGTCATAAGATCCTACATAAAACTTGTAGATCACTGAATATGATATGTTTGATTCCTTGCAATAGTTTTGCAATATTAAGGTGGTGATATTAGAGTCATGCTAGTGGGTAGTTGTGTATTGTAGAAATACTTGTGTTGTAGTTTGTGATTCCCGTAGCATGCACGTATGGTGAACCGTTATGTAACGAAGTTGGAGCATGAGGTATTTATTGATTGTCTTCCTTATGAGTGGCGGTCGGGGACGAGCGATGGTCTTTTCCTACCAATCTATCCCCCTAGGAGTATGCATAGTAGTACTTTGCTTTGAGGGCTAATAAACTTTTGCAATAAGTATATGAGTTCTTTATGACTAATGTGAGTCCATGGATTATACGCACTCTCACCCTTCCATCATTGCTAGCCTCTTCGGTACCGTGCATTGCCCTTTCTCACCTCGAGAGTTGGTGCAAACTTCGCCGGTGCATCCAAACCCCGTGATACGATACGCTCTATCACACATAAGCCTCCTTATATCTTCCTCAAAACAGCCACCATACCTACCTATCATGGCATTTCCATAGCCATTCCGAGATATATTGCCATGCAACTTTCATCATCATCATCATATACATGACTTGAGCATTTATTGTCATATTGCTTTGCATCATCGTAAGATAGCTAGCATGATATTTTCATGGCTTGTCTGTTTTTTGATATCTTTGCTATGCTAGATCATTGCACATCCCGATACACTGCCAGAGGCATTCATATAGAGTCATATCTTTGTTCTAGTATCGAGTTGTAATATTGAGTTGTAAGTAAATAGAAGTGTGATGATCATCATTAATAGAGCAATGTCCCATCCAAAAAAAGAGAGGCCAACGAAGCTTAAATAAAAAAAGGGGGCCAAAGAAGCCCGCAAAAAAAAGGGACAATGCTACTATCCACTTTTTCCACGCTTGTGCTTCAAAGTAGCACCATGTTCTTCATATAGAGAGTCTCTTGAGTTATCACTTTCATATACTAGTGGGAATTTTCATTATAAAACTTGGCTTGTATATTCCAACAATGAGCTTCCTCAAATGCCCTAGGTTGTCGCGAGCAAGCAAGTTGGATGCACACCCACTTAGTTTCAGTTTGAGCTTTCATACACTTATAGCTCTAGTACATCCGTTGCATGTCAATCCCTACTCCTCGCATTGACATCAATTGATGGGCATCTCCATAGCCCGTTGCTTAGCCGCGTCGATGTGAGACTTTCTCCTATTTTGTCTTCTCCACATAACCCCCATCATATTATTCTATTCCACCCATAGTGCTATGTCCATGGCTTGCGCTCTTGTATTGCATGAGGGTTGAAAAAGCTGAAGCGCGTTAAAAAGTATGAACCAATTGCTTGGCTTGTCATCGGGGTTGTGCATGATGTGAATATTTTGTGTGGTGAAGATGGAGCATAGCCAGACTATATGATTTTGTAGGGATAACTTTCTTTGTCCATGTTATTTTGAAAAGACATGATTGCTTTATTAGTAGGCTTGAAGTATTATTGTTTTTATGTCAAATGATAGACTATTGCCTTGAATCACTCGTGTCTTGCTATTCATGCCATGATTAGATTACATGATCAAGATTATGCTAGGTAGCATTCCACATCAAAAATTATCTTTTTTATCATTTACCTACTCAAGGATGAGCAGGAATTAAGCTTGGGGATGCTGATACGTCTCCGTCGTATCTATAATTTTTTAGTGTTCCATGCCATTATTCTGCAACTTTCATACACTTTTGGCAACTTTTTATACTATTTATGGGACTAACATATTGATCCAGTGCCAAGTGTCAGTTCCTTTTTGTTGCATGTTTTATGTTTCGCAGAAACCCCATATCAAACGGAGTCCAAACAGGATAAAAACTGACAGAGAATTATTTTGAAATGTTTATGATTTTTGGGAAGTAAAATCAACGCGAGACGGTGCCCGAGGTGCCCACAAGGGTGGACCATGCACCCACATATACTGAGCGCACCCCTGACCCTCGTGGGCCCCTTGTAAGGCGGTTGCTGCTCTTCTTTGGCCGCAAGAAAGCTAATTTTTAGAAAAATATCTGGGTGAAGGTTTCAATCCAATCGGAGTTACGGATCTCCGGATATATAAGAAACGCTGAAACAGAAGGCAGAGGGAACGCAGAAACAGAGAGAGACAGAGAGATAGATCCAATCTCGGAGGGGCTCTCGCCGCTCCCACGCCATGGGAGCCAAGGACCAGAGGGGAAACCCTTCTCCCATCTAGGGAGGAGGTCAAGGAAGAAGAAGAATAAGAAGGGGGCTCTCTCTCCCTTGCTTCCGGTGGCGCGGGAACGCTGCCGGGGGCCATCATCATCATCGCGATCTACACCAACACCGCCGCCATCTTCACCAACATCTCCATCACCTTCCCCCATCTATATTCAGCGGTCCACTCTCCCGCAACCCGCTGTACCCTCTACTTAAACATGGTTCTCAACGCTATATATTATTTTCCAATGATGTATGGCTATCTTATGATGTCTGAGTAGATTTTCGTTGTCCTACCGGTGATTGATGAATTGCTATGATTGGTTTAATTTGCTTGTGGTTATGTTGCTGTCCTACTGTGCCCTCCATGTCGCGCAAGCCTGAGGGATTACCGTTGTAGTGTGTTGCAATACGTTCATGATTCACTTATAGTGGGTTGCTTGAGTGACAGAAGCATAAACCCGAGTAAGGGGGTTGTGGCGTATGGGTTAAATGGGACTTGATGCTTTAATGCTATGGTTGGATTTTACCTTAATGATCTTTAGTAGTTGCGGATGCTTGCTAGAGTTCCAATCATAAGTGCATATGATCCAAGAAGAGAAAGTATGTTAGCTTATGCCTCTCCCACATAAAACTTGCTATCGGTCTAGTAATGTAGTCAATTGCTTAGGGAAAATTTCACAACTCCTACCACCACTTTTCCACACTCGCTATATTTACTTTATTGCTTCTTCATCTAAACAGCCCCTCCTTTTTATTTACATACTCTTTATTATCTTGCAACCTATCCAAGAACACCTACAAAGTACTTCTAGTTTTATACTTGTTCTAGGTAAGGCGAACACTAAGCGTGCGTAGAGTCGTATCAGTCGCAGATAGGACTTGAGAGAATATTTGTTCTACCTTTAGCTCCTCGTTGGGTTCAACACTCTTACTTATCAAAAGAGGCTACAATTATCCCCTACACTTGTGGGTTATCAGGTCATGGCTTGTCACCCGTAGCAGGTGCGGGGGGATGCGCAACTGCTCGTCGATGGCCCGACCGATGGACAAGGGGCTGGCCGCGTGCTGCGACGATGCCGCCGTGAGGAGGGAGGCGTGCTGTCTTGCGGAACCTGAACTCCTGATGCGCAACTGCTCATCGATGGCCCAGCCGATGGATAGGGGGCTGGCCGCGTGCTGCGACGATGCCTCCGTGAGGAGGGCGGCATGCTTGCGGAACAGGAACTCTGGATGCTCCATGGCTGGGGTGGAGATCGGCACCTTGTGTCTTGCCCGAGCCCGGCGGGAGGGTTCGATGTGGCGGTGGGGGCGCTCCATAGCAGCAGGCGGGGAGGGAAAGCGCAGCCTCCCGTGCACTGGCCCTCTGCCCGTGGTGACAGCAGCTTGGAGCTGTCGCCTTGATACGTCTCCAACGTATCTATAATTTATGAAGTATTCATGCTATTATATTATCCATCTTAGATGTTTTATATGCATTTATATGCTAATTTATATGGTTTTTGGGACTAACCTATTAACCTAGAGCCTAGTGCCAGTTTCTGTTTTTTCCTTGTTTTTGAGTTTTACAGAAAAGGAATACCAAACGGAGTCCAATTGATGTGCCAATTTTGATGAATTTTTATGGACCAAAAGAAGCCTCAGGAGTGCAAGAGTTGGGCCAGAAGAGTCCCGGGCTGCCCACGAGGGTGGGGACGCGCCCACCCCCCTCGGGCGCGCCCCCTGCCTCGTGGACAGCCCGGAGACCCCCCTGACGTGAAATCAAAGCCAACCTCTCCTATAAATACAGAAACCTTTAGGAAATAACCTAGATAGGAAGTTCCGCCACCGCAAGCCTCTTTAGCCATGAGAAATCAATCTAGGCCCTCTCTGGCACCCTGCCAGAGGGGGCCATCATCACCGGAGGCCATGGAGGAGGATCCCGGAGGGACCATCATCGCCATGAAGGCCAAGGACCAGAGGGAGAACCTCTCCCCATCCAGGGGGGAGGCCATGGAGGAGGAAGCACAAGGGGGAGAACCTCTCCTCCTCTCTCTCGGTGGCACCGGAGTGCCATCAGGAGGGGAATCATCGCCGCGGTGATCGTCTTCATCAACATCACCACCATCATCGCCATCCTCATCTCTTTTACACGGTCCACGCTCTCCCGCACCCTGCTGTAATCCCTACTTGAACATGGTGCTTTATGCCACATATTATGATCCAATGATGTGTTGCCATCCAATGATGTTTTGAGTAGATAACCTTTGTCTTTGGGTAGATTGACGATATAGATTGGTATGAGTTGTATGTTTTATTTTGGTGATGTCCTATTGTGCCCTCTGTGTCGCGCAAGCGTGAGGGATTCCTGCTGTAGGGTGTTGCAATACGTTCATGATTCGCTTATAGTGGGTTGCTTGAGTGACTGAAGCATAAACCCGAGTAAGGGGGTTGTTGCGTATGGGATAAAGGGGACTTGATGCTTTAATGCTATGGTTGGGTTTTACCTTAATGATCTTTAGTAGTTGCGGATGCTTGCTAGAGCTCCAATCATAAGTGCATATGATCCAAGAAGAGAAAGTATGTTAGCTTATGCCTCTCCCTCATATGAAATTGCAACACTAGTAGAAAACAGGGCTTTGGTTCGGGCCTGGCTAGCCCATTAGTCCTGGTTCTTCATGAACCGAGACCCATGGGGGGCATTAGACCCGGTTCATGAGCCCAGGGGGCTGGCTGGGGCCTCGTGGGCATTGGTCCCAGTTCGTCTGGATCCATTTGTCCCGGTTCTAGGCATGAACCGGGACCAATGGGCTGCGCTCCTTGCCCACAGCCATTGGTACCGGTTCATGCCTTGAACCGGTGTAGGGGGGGGGGGCTTTAGTCTCGGTTCATGCCACAATCCGGGACAAATAATTTGCCTATATATACCCATCGCCGCGGTAGAGCACTCCACAGTGCTCTGTTTTTTCTGGCCGGCGAGGGGAGGGCATTTGGGTGCTCTAGCTCACCTCCTATGCACATGAGGTGTTCGATGAAATGCCCGAGCCACACTACTTAAGCTTTCTCCTCTCGAAGCTCGACCTCGGAGCTTCATTTTTCCCGTGATTTTTCTAGATTTAGCGGTCCGTCACGCCCCGTCCTCGTTTTCACCGCCGTTGATCGCCCGTGCCGATCTCATCGCCGACACCACCGTGGTGAGCCTATTGTTCTTATCTTCTTTCTGATTTTCTTACTTTAGATAGATACTTGTCTGATTTTCTTACTTTAGATAGATACTTGTCTGATTTTCTTACTTTTGACACACATAATTATATATAATGCACGCATACGAACCGAGAATGGATGTATGGTGACAGACACACCTCCGAGTACATTAAGGGCGTGCATGATTTTCTCGAAGTGGCTGAGGCAAACAAGCAGAATGGTTTTATGTGTTGTTCATGCTATCCTAAATGTGGGAATACGAAGTCTTACTCTGACCGGAAAATCCTTCACACCCACCTGCTTTACAAGGGTTTCATGCCACACTATAATGTTTGGACGAGGCACGCAGAAATAGGGGTTATGATGGAAGACGGTGAAGAAGAAGAGGACGATGACAACTATGTGCCCCCTGAATACGGTGATGCTGCAACGGGGGAGCTGCTGAAGATCAAGAGGAACTAGACGATGTGCCCGATGATGCAGCAACTGGGGAAGCTGCTGAAGATCAAGAGGAACCAGACAATGTGCCCGATGATGATGATCTCCGCCGGGTCATTGTCGATGCAAGGACGCAATGCGATAGTCAAAAGGAGAAGCTGAAGTTCGATCGCATGTTAGAGGATCACAAAAAAGGGTTGTACCCCAGTTGCGAAGATGGCAACACAAAGCTAGGTACCGTACTGGAATTGCTGCAGTGGAAGGCAGAGAATGTTGTGCCTGACAAAGGATTTGAGAAGCTACTGAAAATATTGAAGAAGAAGCTTCCAAAGGATAACGAATTGCCCGACAGTACGTACGTAGCAAAGAAGGTCGTATGCCCTCTAGGATTGGAGGTGTAGAAGATACATGCATGCCCTAATGACTGCATCCTCTACCGCGGTGTGTACGAGGATTTGAACGCATGCCCGGTATGCGGTGCATTGCAGTATAAGATCAGATGAGATGACCCTGGTGATGTTGACGGCGAGCCCCGCAGGAAGAGAGTTCCTGCAAAGGTGATGTGGTATGCTCCTATAATACCACGGCTGAAACGACTGTTCAGAAACAAAGAGCATGCCAAGTTGATGCGATGGCATAGTGAGGACCGTAAGAAAGACGGGAAGTTGAGAGCACCCGCTGACGGGTCGCAGTGGATAAAAATCGAGAGAGAGTACTAGGCTGAGTTTGCACGTGACCCAAGGAACATATGGTTTGGTTTAAGCGCAGATGGCATTAATCCTTTCGAGGAGTAGAGCAGCAATCACAACACCTGGCCCGTGACTCTATGTATGTATAATCTTCCTCCTTGGATGTGCATGAAGCGGAAGTTCATTATGATGCCAGTTCTCATCCAAGGCCCTAAGCAACCCGGCAACGACATTGATGTGTACCTAAGGCCATTAGTTGAAGAACTTTTACAGCTGTGGAATGGAAACAGTGTACGTGCATGGGATGAGCACAGACAGGAGGAATTTAACCTGCACGCGTTGCTATTTGTAACCATCAACGATTGGCCCGCTCTCAGTAACCTTTCAGGACAGACAAACAAGGGATACCACGCATGCACGCACTGTTTAGCTAACACTGAGAGTATATACCTGGACAAATGCAGGAAGAATGTGTACCTGGGCCATCGTCGATTTCTTCCGACCAACCATCAATGTTGAAAGAAAGGCAAGCATTTCAAAGGCAAGGCAGATCACCGGAAGAAGCCTGCCATGCGTACCAGTGATCATGTACTTGCTATGGTCAATGATTTACACGTAATCTTTGGAAAGGGTCCCGGCGGACTAGCTGTTTTGAGTGACGCTGAGGGACACGCACCCATGTGGAAGAAGAAATCTATATTTTGGGACCTACCCTACTGGAAAGACCTAGAGGTCCGCTCTTCGATCAACGTGATGCACGTGATGAAGAACCTTTGCGTGAACCTGCTAGGCTTCTTGGGCGTGTATGGGAAGACAAAAGATACAGCTGAGGCACGGGAGGACCTGCAACATTTGCACGAAAAAGACAACATGCCTCCAAAGCAGTATGAAGGTCCTGCCAGCTACGCTCTTACCAAAGAAGAGAAGGAAATCTTCTTTGAATGCCTGCTTAGTATGAAGGTCCCAACAGGCTTCTCGTCGAATATAAAGGGAATAATAAATATGCCAGAGAAAAAGTTCCAGAACCTAAAGTCTCATGATTGCCATGTGATTATGACGCAACTGCTTCCGGTTGCATTGAGGGGGCTTCTACCGGAAAAGTCCGATTAGCCATTGTGAAGCTATGTGCATTCCTCAATGCAATCTCTCAGAAGGTGATCGATCCAGAAATCATACCAAGGTTAAGGAGTGATGTGGTGCAATGTCTTGTCAGTTTCGAGTTGGTGTTCCCACCATCCTTCTTCAATATCATGACGCACGTCCTAGTTCATCTAGTTGACGAGATTGTCATTATGTGCCCCCTATTTCTACACAATATGTACCCCTTTGAGAGGTTCATGGGAGTCCTAAAGAAATATTTCCGTAACTGTGCTAGGCCAGAAGGAAGCATCTCCATGGGCCATCAAACAGAGGATGTCATTGGTTTTTGTGTTGACTTCATTCCTGGCCTTAAGAAGATAGGTCTCCCTGAATCGCGGTATGAGGGGAGACTGACTGGAAAAGGCACGCTTGGAGGGGACTCAATAATAGGCAGGGACAGATATTCTTGGTCTCAAGCACACTACACAGTTCTACAGAACTCTACCTTGGTGACCCCGTATGTCGATGAACACAAGAACAGTCTGCGCTCCAAACACCCAGAGCAGTGCGACAACTGGATTACATGTGAACACATCAGAACTTTTAGCAGTTGGTTGGAAACATGTCCCAGAGGTGACAACACTATTTGTGATGAGCTGTACTCGTTGTCCAGGGGACCATCTTCGACTGTAATGACTTATAAAGGATATGAGATAAATGGGAATACATTTTACACGATCGCCCAAGATCAAAAGAGCACCAACCAAGACAGCGGTGTCCGCTTTGATGCAGCAACCGAGAGGGGAAAGGACACATATTATGGTTACATAGTGGACATATGGGAACTTGACAACGGAGTAGATTTTAAGGTCCCTTTGTTTAAATGCAAATGGGTCAATCTGTCAGGAGGCGGGGTACAGGTAGACCCACAGTACGGAATGACAACAGTGGATCTGAACAATCTTGGGTACACTGACGAACCGTTCGTCCTAGCCAATGATGTGGCATAGGTTATCTATGTGAAGGACATGTCTACCAAACCGAGAAAAAGAAAAGATAAGGAAGCGAATACATCATACGATGAGCCAAAGCGCCACATAGTTCTTTCAGGAAAAAGGGACATAGTGGGAGTGGAGGGCAAGACAGACATGTCCGAAGATTATGAAAAGTTTCATGAAATTCCTCCCTTCAAAGTCAAGGCTGACCCAAGCATCCTGATAAATGATGAAGATTATCCATGGTTACGGTGCAATAAGGAAAGGACACAAGCGAAGAAAAAGTGAAGACTTTCTCCACAACCATTATGATGATACCATGCCAACTTTCAACCTTTTGGTAGTTCATTTGAAATGCTTGTTGTAACAAACAAGTTTCCGTATGAAATCCTGATACTTCGAAAGAGATTGTCCGTTTTGTACATGAAGTGCATCCAGTTTTTGCCGTAACCCTCTCAACTTTCTTGCACATGCTATGTGGATGAAATGATGATACCATGCCAACTTCCAACCTTTTCAGAGTTCATTTGAAATGCTTTTCAATTTCAGGGTCTTATAGCTCAAAATAATCAGTAAATGCATGAAAAATAACAAATGAAGTCAGAAAGGGTTGAAAATTGATGATGTGGGTTTGAATGGTGCATTTTGAACACACAAAAAGTCAGGAGTTCAAATCAGTTTTAAAAATTGAAATCCCTTTGTAACAGATGAGTTTTCGTATGAAATCCTGATACTTCGAAAGAGATTGTTCGTTTTGTACACGAAGTCCATCCAGTTTTTGCCGTAACCCTCTCAACTTTCTTGCACATGCTATGTGGGTGAAATGATGATACCATGCCAACTTTCAACCTTTTCAGAGTTCATTTTCTGTTCAAAATCATTAAAAGCAAAAATAATTTTCATAAAGAACTTTTTTGTTACAAACTTTAATAGCAAAAAGAATTATCATAAAAGAAAATAAATAAGTAATTAGAAACAAAAAAGAAGCAAAAAAACTAGAAAAAAATAAAAAAAGTGCCACCTACAGGGCCACCACGGCCTGCATACGACTATAAACCCACTACTAGGGCCAGGATGCAGGCCCGTAGTAGGCCCAATAGGCCCACAAGAACAGAGAGTGAATTTAGGCCCGTAAGCCTGTAGTAGAGAGGAGCTCGAAGTGGTTGGTTCGGCAGGGCTTATAAACCACTCCGAGCCCCTCTTGGTTAGCGAGGTGGGACTAAACATAGCACCGCACCACGCCAGTTCCAGCACACGACCTTTGGTCCCGGTTGGTGCCACCAACCGGGACTATGGGAGGGATTGGTAACGGTTCTTAGCACCAACCGGGACCAAAGAGGGGCATTTGTCCCAGTCCGTGGCAAGAACCGGTACTAAAGCTTCTTGTATATAAGGCACACTTGTGAAAATTTTGGTTTGCATCTTGCAGTTCGCCCCCGACGACGCGCGCGGAGAGGACGCCGCCAGGCTGCCAGACGTCGTCGCCATCGGCCCCGCCCTGGAGCCCACACCGACGCCGTCGCCGTCCGCCACCCACGCCGTCGCTGTCGCCCCCGCCCCGGAGCCCACGCCCATGTTGTCCGCCACCCACGCAGTCGCCATCGCCCGTTCCTTGCTTCGCGCGCCCGCCCAGATCCTCTGCACGCCGACGCTGTCCGCCGCCCGCACCGTCGCCATCGTCGACGCCGTCGCCGCCCCCGCTGTCGCCCTCGCCGGCTGGCCCCACTGTGAGCCGCCGCCGCCCGGATCCTCTTTTTTTCATTTTTTCGTATATGTATTTTTTCCATGTATATATACTAGTAAGTGTTTAATAAAATTAGTTAGATTAGTTGAATTAGATGCTTTTCCATGTATTTTAGATTAGTTGAATTAGATTTTTTTTGTCAATTT
>NC_041383.1:748381595-748409461 GCF_002162155.2 Triticum dicoccoides | reverse complement strand
TGTGTGTGTGTGTGTGTGTGTTTGCATATTTAGAAAAAAAAATGTGTTGAACTAGTTAAATATAATAGAACTAGTTAAACAAGTTTATTTTTAGTAAGTGCTTAGTAGTTGAACTAGTTGATTTAATAAAACTACTTTATTTTACTATAGAGGTAGTTTATTTTAGTAAGTACTACTTTATTTTATTTATAGTAATAATAGTTGAACTAGTTGATTTAATAAAACTACTTTATTTTACTATATATAGAAGTAGTTTATTTTTAGTAAGTACTACTTTATTTTATTTATAGTAAGTTCTTAGTAGTTGAACTAGTTGATTTAATAAAACTACTTTATTTTACCATATATAGAAGTAGTTTATTTTTAGCAAGAAAATTAATAGAACTAGTTTATTTTTTTTAGTTCAAGCAATTATTCCCGCATCGACGTCGATGATGCCTATCCCGCATCCTCGTCGTCGACTCGGCGGAGGAGGCCGGCTTGATCAGAGGGGCCATGTCCGGGACTGGGCTCCGCCGGGCTAGTATTGGGAGGTGCTACCTTTCGAGGGGGCGTAGGTTGGTGAGGAGCCAGCCCGTCGTTGACCCGATCCTTGTTTGGTTGCGGTCGCGTGAGCCAGTGACGGTGTCGAGTCTTCCGGACACCGCGGAGGTGGTACGTCACCGTGTCAGCGAGGAGGACGAGCACGCCCGTCGCTACATGGTTGCGTTGGAGGGCAGGTTCGACAATACCTGGCAGGTTCTTCAGGGATCTCACTGGAGCTATGATCCTGTGATGGTTCCTTTGTTGGGGAACGTAGCAGAAATTCAAAATTTTCCTACGTGTCACCAAGATCTATCTATGGAGAAACCAGCAACGAGGGGAAGGAGAGTGCATCTACATACCCTTGTAGATCACTAAGCGGAAGCGTTCAAGAGAACGGGGTTGAAGGAGTCGTACTCGTCGTGATCCAAATCACCGGAGATCCTAGTGCCGAACGGACGGCACCTCCGCGTTCAACACATGTACAGCCCGGTGACGTCTCCCATGCCTTGATCCAGCAAGGAGAGAGGGAGACGTTGAGGAAGACTCCATCCAGTAGCAGCACAACGGCGTGGTGGTGGTGGAGGAGCGTGGCAATCCTGCAGGGCTTCGCCAAGCACCTACGGGAGAGGAGGAGGTGTCACGGGAGGCAGGGAGGCGCCAGGGCTTCAGGTGTGGCTGCCCTCCCTCCCCTCCACTATATATAGGGGCAAGGGAGAGGGGGAGGCGCAGCCTTGCCCCTTCCTCCAAGGAAGGGGTGCGGCCAAGAGGGGGAAAGGAGTCCATCGTCCCCAAGGCACCTCGGAGGTGCCTTCCCCTTTGAGGACTCTCCCCTTTTTCTTATATCTTGGCGCATGGGCCTCTTGTGGCTGGTGCCCTTGGCCCATATAGGACAAGGCGCACCCCCTACAGCCCATGTGTCCCCCCGAGGCAGGTGGACCCCCCGGTGGACCCCCCCGGTGGACCCCCGGACCCCTTTCGGCACTCCCGGTACAATACCGATACAGTGTGAAACTTTTCAGGCGACCAAAATAAGACTTCCCATATATAAATCTTTACCTCCGGACCATTCCGGAACTCCTCGTGACGTCCAGGATCTCATCCGGGACTCCGAACAACATTCGCTAACCACATACAAACTTCCTTTATAACCCTAGCGTCATCGAACCTTAAGTGTGTAGACCCTACGGGTTCGGGAGACATGTAGACATGACCGAGACAACTCTCCGGCCAATAACCAACAGCGGGATCTGGATACCAATGTTGGCTCCCACATGTTCCACGATGATCTCATCGGATGAACCACGATGTCAAGGACTCAATCAATCCCGTATACAATTCCCTTTGTCCAGCGGTATTGTACTTGCCCGAGATTCGATCGTCGGTATACCGATACCTTGTTCAATCTCGTTACCGGCAAGTCTCTTTACTCGTTCCGCAACACATCATCCCGTGATCAACCCCTTGGTCACATTGTGCACATTATGATGATGTCCTACCGAGTGGGCCCAGAGATACCTCTCCGTTTACACGGAGTGACAAATCCCAGTCTCGATTTGTGCCAACCCAACAGACACTTTCGGAGATACCTGTAGTGCACCTTTATAGTCACCCAGTTACGTTGTGACGTTTGGTACACCCAAAGCATTCCTACGGTATCCGGGAGTTGCACAATCTCATGGTCTAAGGAAAAGATACTTGACATTAGAAAAGCTTTAGCATACGAACTATACGATCTCTGTGCTAGGCTTAGGATTCGGTCTTGTCCATCACATCATTCTCCTAATGATGTGATCCCGTTATCAATGACATCCAATGTCCATGGTCAGGAAACCGTAACCATCTATTGATCAACGAGCTAGTCAACTAGAGGCTTACTAGGGACATGGTGTTGTCTATGTATCCACACATGTATCTGAGTTTCCTATCAATACAATTATAGCATGGATAATAAACGATTATCATGAACAAGGAAATATAATAATAACTTATTTATTATTGCCTCTAGGGCATATTTCCAACAGTCTCCCACTTGCACTAGAGTCAATAATCTAGTTCACATCGCCATGTGATTAACACTCACAGGTCACATCGCCATGTGACCAACATCCAAAGAATTTACTAGTGTCATTAAACTAGTTCACATCATCATGTGATTAAGACTCAATGAGTTATGGGATTTGATCATGTTTTGCTTGTAAGAGAGGTTTTAGTCAACGGGTCTGCAACATTCAGATCCGTATGTACTTCGCAAATATCTAGGTCATATTGTAAATGCTGCTTCCACGCTCCACTTGGAGCTATTCCAAATGGTTGTTCCACTATACGTATCCGGTTTGCTACTCAGAGTCATTCGGATAGGTGTTAAAGCTTGCATCGACGTAACCCTTTATGCCGAACTCTTTATCACCTCCATAATCGAGAAACAAATCCTTATTCCTCTAAGGATAATTTTGACCGCTATCTGGTGATCCACTCCTTGATCACCTTTGTACCCTCTTGCCAGACATGTGGCAAGGCACACATCAGGTGCAGTACTTAGCATAGCATACTGTAGAGCCTATGTCTAAAGCATAGGGGACGACCTTCATCCTTTCTCTCTTTTCTGCCATGGTCGAGCTTTTTAGTCTTAACTTCGTACCTTACAACTCAGGCAAGAAGTCCTTCTTTGACTGATCCATCTTGAACACCTTCAAGATCATGTCAAGGTATATGCTCATTTGAAAGTATTATTAAACATTTTGATCTATCTTATAGATCTTGATGCTTATTGTTCAAGTAGCCTAATCCAGGTTTTCCATTGAAAAACACTTTTCAAACAACCCTATATGCTTTACAGAAAATTCTACATCATTTCTGATCAACAATATGTCAACAACATATACTCATCAGAAATTCTATAGTGCTCCCACTCACTTCTTTGGAAATACAAGTTTCTCAGAAATTTGCATAAACCCAAAATCTTTGATCATCTTATCAAAGTACATATTCCAACTCCGAGATGCTTACTCCAGTCCTTAGAAGGATCGCTGGAGCTAGCATACCTTTTAGCATCCTTAGGATCGACAAAACCTTTCTGATTGTATCACATACAACCTTTCCTTACAAAACTGGTAAGGAAACTCGTTTTGACATCCGTCTGCCAGATTTCATAAATGCAGCTAATGCTAACATGATTCCGACGGACTTTAAGCATCGCTACGGATGAGAAAAGCTCATCGTAGTCAATTCCTTGAACTTGTGAAAAACTCTTCGCCACAAGTCGAGCTTCATAGACGGTGACATTACCGTCCACGTCCGTCTTCTTCTTAAAGATCCATTTATCTCAATTGCTTGCCGATCATCGGGCAAGTCCACCAAAGTTCATGCTTTGTTCTGATACATGGATCCTATCTCGGATTTCATGGCTTCTAACCATTTGTTGGAATTTGGGCCCACCATCGTTTCTCCATAGCTCGTAGGTTCATTGTTGTCTAGCAACATGACCTTCAAGACAGGATCACCGTACCACTCCGAAGCAGTATGCGTCCTTGTCTTCCTACGAGGTTCGGTAGTGACTTGATCCGAAGCTTCATGATCACTATCATAAGCTTCCACTTCAATTGGTGTAGGTGCCACAGGAACAACTTCCTGTGCCCTGCTACACACTTGTTGAAGTGACGGTTCAATAACCTCATCAAGTCTCCACCATCCTCCCACTCAATTCTTTTGAGAGAAACCTTTCCTCGAGAAAGGACCCGATTCAAGAAACAATCCCTATTGCTTTCGGATCTGAATTAGGAGGTATACCCAACTGTTTTGGGTGTCCTATGAAGATGCATTTTATCCGCTTTGGGTTCGAGCTTATCAACCTAAAACTTTTTCACATAAGCGTTGCAGCCCCAAACTTTTAAGAAACGACAACTTAGGTTTCTCCAAACGGTGTCGTCTCAACGGAATTACGTGGTACCCTATTAAAGTGAGTGCGGTTGTCTCTAATGCCTAACCCATGAACAATAGTGGTAATTCGATAAGAGACATCATGGTACGCACCATATCCAATAGGGTGCAACTATGATGTTCGGACACACCATCACTCTCTGGTGTTCCAGGCGGTATTAATTGTGAAACAATTTCCACAATGTCTTAATTGCGTGCCAAAGCTCGTAACTCAGATACTCATCTCTATGATCATATCATAGACATTTTATCCTCTTGTCACAATGATCTTCTACTTCACTCTGAAATTACTTGAACCATTCAATAATTCAGACTTGTGTTTCATCAAGTAAATATACTCAACATCTACTCGAATCATCTATGAAGTAAGAACATAACGATATTCAATGCATGCCTCAGCACTCATTGGACTGCACACATCAAACGTGTTACTTCCAACAAGTTGCTATCTTGTTCCATCTTACTGAAACCGAGGCTTTTCAGTCATCTTGCCCATGTGGTATGATTTGCATATCTCAAGTGATTCAAAATCAAGTGAGTCCAAATGATCCATCTGCATGAAGTTTCTTCATGCGTATACACCAATAGACATGGTTTGCATGTCTCAAACTTTTCAAAAACGAGTGAGTCCAAAGATCCATCAACATGGAGCTTCTTCATGCGTTTTACACCAATATGACTTACATGGCAGTGCCACAAGTAAGTGGTACTATCATTACTATCTTATATCTTTTGGCATGAAAATGTGTATCACTACGATCGAGATTCAATAAACCATTCCTTTTAGGTGCAATACCATTCAAGGTATTATTCGAATAAACAGAGTAACCATTATTCTCCTTAAATGAATAACCGCATTGCGATAGACATAATCCAATCATGTCTATGCTCAACGCAAACACCAAATAATAATTATTTTAACACCAATCTCGATGGTAGAGGGAGCGTGCGATGCTTGATCACATCAACCTTGGAAACACTTCCAACACATATCGTCAGCTCACCTTTAGCTAGTCTCCGTTTATTCCGTAGCTCTTTTATTTCGAGTTACTAACACTTAGCAACTGAACCGGTATCTCAATACCCTGGTGCTACTAGGAGTACTAGTAAAGTACACATTAACATAAGCACTTAGTCCAATATACTTCTATCGACCTTGCCAGCCTTCTCATCTGCCAACTATCTAGGGTAATTCTGCTCCAGTGGTTGTTCCCCTTATTACAGAAGCACTTAGTCTCGGGTTTGGGTTCAACCTTGGGTTTCTTCACTGGAGCAGCAGCTGATTTGCCGTTTCATGAAGTATCCCTTCTTGCCCTTGCCCTTCTTAAACTAGTGGTTTCACCAACCATCAACAATTGATGCTCCTTCTTGATTTCTACTTTCGTGATGTCAAACAACGCGAATACCTCAAGGATCATCATTTCTATCCTTGATATGTTATAGTTCATCACGAAGCTCTAGCAGCTTGGTGGCAATGACTTTTGGAGAAACATCACTATCTCATCTGGAAGATCAACTCCCACTCGATTCAAGTGATTTCTGCACTCAGACAATCTGAGCACAAGCTCAACGATTGAGCTTTTCTCCCTTAGTTTGCAGGCTAAGAAAATCGTCGGAGGTCTTATACCTCTTGACGTGGGCACGAGCCTGAAATCCCAATTTCAGCCCTCGAAACATCTCATATGTTCCGCGATGTTTCGAAAACGTCTTTGGTGCCTTATCTCTAAACCGTTTAACTGAACTATCACGTAGTTATCAAAAACATGTTTGTCCGATGTTCGCAATATCCACAAACGACGTTTGGGGTTCAGCACACTGAGCGGTGCATTAAGGACATAAGCTTTCTACTGTCTGCATAATCGCTACTATCAACTTTCAACTATATTTTCTCTAGGAACATATCTAAAACGGTGGAACTAAAGCGCGAGCTAACGACATAATTTGCAAAGATCTTTTTGACTATGTTCATGATAATTAAGTTCATCTTATGAACTCCCACTCAGATAGACATCCCTCTAGTCATCTAAGTGATTACATGATCCGAGTCAACTAGGCCGTGTCCGACCATCACGTGAGACGGACTAGTCATCATCGGTGAACATCTTCATGTTGATCGTATCTACTATACGACTCATGCTCGACCTTTCGGTCTCTGTGTTCCGAGGCCATGTCTGTACATGCTAGGCTCGTCAAGTTAACCCTAAGTGTTTCGCGTCTGTAAATCTGTCTTACACCCGTTGTATGTGAACGTAAGAATCCATCACACCCGATCATCACGTGGTGCTTAGAAGCGACGAACTTTAGCAACGGTGCATAGTTAGGGGAGAACACTTCTTGAAATTGTTGTAAGGGATCATCTTATTTACTACCGTCGTTCTAAGTAAACAAGATTCATAAACATGATAAACATCACATGCAATCAAATAGTGACATGATATGGCCAATATCATTTTGCTCCTTTTGATCTCCATCTTCGGGGCTCCATGATCATCATCGTCACCGGCATGACACCATGATCTCCATCATCATGATCTCCATCATCGTGTCTTCATGAAGTTGTCTCGCCAACTTATTACTTCTACTACTATGGCTACCGGTTAGCAATAAAGTAAAGTAATTACATGGCATTGTTCAATGACACGCAGGTCATACAATAAATAAAGACAACTCCTATGGCTCCTGCCGGTTGTCATACTCATCGACATGCAAGTCGTGAATCCTATTACAAGAACATGATCAATCTCATACATCACATATATTCATCACATTCTTCTTGGCCATATCACATCACATAGCATACCCTGCAAAAACAAGTTAGACGTCCTCTAATTGTTGTTTGCATGTTTTACATGGCTGCTATGGGTTTCTAGCAAGAACGTTTCTTACCTACACAAAACCACAACGTGATATGCCAATTGCTATTTACCCTTCATAAGGACCCTTTTCATCGAATCCGTTCTGACTAAAGTGGGAGAGACTGGCACCCGCTAGCCACCTTATGCACCAAGTGCATGTCAGTCGGTGGAACCTGTCTCACGTAAGAGTACGTGTAAGGTCGGTCCGGGCCGCTTCATCCCACAATACCGTCGAAACAAGATTCGACTAGTAACGGTAAGCACATTGAACAAAATCAACGCCCACAACTACTTTGTGTTCTACTCGTGCAAAGAATCTACGCAATAGACCTAGATCTGATACCACTGTTGGGGAACGTAGCAGAAATTTAAAATTTTCCTACGTGTCACCAAGATCTATCTATGGAGAAACCAGCAACGAGGGGAAGGAGAGTGCATCTACATACCCTTGTAGATCGCTAAGCGGAAGCGTTCAAGAGAACGGTGTTGAAGGAGTCGTACTCGTCGTGATCCAAATCACCGGAGATCCTAGTGCCGAACGGACGGCACCTCCGCGTTCAACACACGTACAGCCCGGTGACGTCTCCCATGCCTTGATCCAGCAAGGAAAGAGGAAGAGGTTGAGGAAGACTCCATCCAGCAGCAGCACAACGGCGTGGTGGTGGTAGAGGAGCGTGGCAATCCTGCAGGGCTTCGCCAAGCACCTACGGGAGAGGACGAGGTGTCACGGGAGGGAGGGAGGCGCCAGGGCTTCAGGTGTGGCTGCCCTCCCTCCCCTCCACTATATATAGGGGCAAGGGAGAGGGGGAGGCGCAGCCTTGTCCCTTCCTCCAAGGAAGGGGTGCGGCCAAGAGGGGGAAAGGAGTCCATCCTCCCCAAGGCACCTCGGAGGTGCCTTCCCCTTTGAGGACTCTCCCCTTTTTCTTATATCTTGGCGCATGGGCCTCTTGGGGCTGGTGCCCTTGGCCCATATAGGCCAAGGCGCACCCCCTACAGCCCATGTGGCCCCCCGGGGCAGGTGGACCCCCCCGGTGGACCCCCGGACCCCTTTCGGCACTCCCGGTACAATACCGATAAAGTGTGAAACTTTTCCGGCGACTAAAATAAGACTTCCCATATATAAATATTTACCTCCGAACCATTCTGGAACTCCTCGTGACGTCCGGGATCTCATCCGGGACTCCAAACAACATTCGGTAACCACATACAAACTTCCTTTATAACCCTAGCGTCATCGAACCTTAAGTGTGTAGACCATACGGGTTCGGGAGACATGTAGACATGACCGAGACAATTCTCCGGCCAATAACCAACAACGGGATCTGGATACCCATGTTGGCTCCCACATGTTCCACGATGATCTCATCGGATGAACCACGATGTCAAGGACTCAATCGATCCCGTATACAATTCCCTTTGTCTAGCGGTATTGTACTTGCCCGAGATTCGATCGTCGGTATACCGATACCTTGTTCAATCTCGTTACCGGCAAGTCTCTTTACTCGTTCCGCAACACATCATCCCGTGATCAACCCCTTGGTCACATTGTGCACATTATGATGATGTCCTACCGAGTGGGCCCAGAGATACCTCTCCGTTTACACGGAGTGACAAATCCCAGTCTCGATTCGTGCCAACTCAACAGACACTTTCGGAGATACCTATAGTGCACCTTTATAGTCACCCAGTTACGTTGTGACGTTTGGTACACCCAAAGTATTCCTACGGTATCCGGGAGTTGCACAATCTCATGGTCTAAGGAAAAGATACTTGACATTATAAAAGCTTTAGCATACGAACTATACGATCTCTGTGCTAGGCTTAGGATTGGGTCTTGTCCATCACATCATTCTCCTAATGATGTGATCCCGTTATCAATGACATCCAATGTCCATGGTCAGGAAACCGTAACCATCTATTGATCAACGAGCTAGTCAACTAGAGGCTTACTAGGGACATGGTGTTGTCTATGTATCCACACATGTATCTGAGTTTCCTATCAATACAATTATAGCATGGATAATAAACGATTATCATGAACAAGGAAATATAATAACAACTTATTTATTATTGCCTCTAGGGCATATTTCCAACATCCTTCTCTTTGGGTGTCCACCGCCCGCGACGATACCCGTTGAACGCTACAGTTCTAGTTGTATTAGCGATGCTATATGTATGATAGTATTCGAGGAGTATTAGTGATAATATTCGACGATGTACGGACACAAGAGATGATGTAGTTTTGCTTATAATTGAATGCATGCTAATTTGAATACTACTTTATTTTACGATTTGGTTTTGCATATTGAGAATGCTCAAATTAATTGGAAAAGTACTCCTACTTTGAATGCTAAAATTGGCGAGCACTATATATGCAAGGCGTATGCATTTCATTACTTGATAGCTTATTGTGTTTTTATTTTTACAGAAATCTAAGAGACCCCTCCATCATCCACACCGTCGTCCCCATCACCGACCCCCCTCCGACCTCGAGGTGAGACCAGCCAAATCTCCATGTCAATATGAGTCCTCGGGTTGACTTTAAGTCTGTCGAGTCTCCACCATATATGAGAGGACGAAGAATCCCGACTGTTGTCATGGGGGTAGCTTCTCCTTCGTTCCCGTGTGCTAGACACAATTTGGTGTAATGCACTCGGGAACGAAAGGAGGAGCTACCATCACCGACGGTCGCAAATGTTATAGAGGAATCAGTGAGGGAGAGTCTCCAACCATGTATGTATGAGAGGACGAAGAATCCCGACTGTTTTCATGGGGGTAGTTTCTCCTTCATTCCCGTGTGCTAGACAATTTGGTGTAATGTACTCAGGAATGAAAGGAGGAGCTACCATCACCGACGGTCGAATATGTACACCACGTGAGCTGAGAGTTTTCAAGAAAAGGCTCGACAGACCGATAGTCAACCCGTGATGAATAATAATGATCTAATTTAGGTTTTTTAGTACATATATTTAATTGTACAACTTTAATATTTGAATTATGAACATAGGAAATGTCGTACTCGAACGACGAAAACCGCCCGGGGGAGTGCGACTGGTGCCACAACGACTGAGGTATGTGCGACAGGTTCCTTGAGCTGGACGAAGATCGGCGCTTCAGCATTAAGCTCGAGGAGACCTTTGATGTTTAAACGGTACGCAACAACGACAAGAGTTTTTTGTAATTAAGCACGACTTCAACTATTTCAACGTGTACTTTTCATCTTTTCCAATTCGACTAGCTTATCCCATGCTATGCAAGACACTATGTCTCGGAGAGGATGGGTTTTAAAGACCATGAAAGTATGGAAACAAAAAAAATCACCTAAGGACCTATCATGGTGTGGATTTTGAAGTAAAGTTGTAAAATTCTGAGTGTAACCCATTTTGGTTGCAAAAATTGGGAAGCACTTTGCAAGATGTATGGTTTTGATGAGGGTATGCTTGTCACCATGGATCTTGGTGATCCTAAAATCGAGCAAGACAATATGCACATTTGGGTCCTTGTTGATACACTTCCAATTCTTCCCCTATGTGAGCTTCTCAAACATAGTTGTTAAGTAATTTATATTGTTTATTTCAAAATAGTTGACAGGTTATTTCCATTGACAGCTTATTTTCATTCTTCAAAGAATGTGCGGAAGGTGGTAGACAAAACCCACTACACCGATGGCTCCGAATTAACTTATCAGGAGAAAAAGCATCTGATCACATTTTGTACTGATCTTGAGAATTAAAATATCTACAATCGAACTCCTCAACATTATGGTCAATACGTGCCACTAGTGCATGTGTTGAACTACGGTAACTACCATGGAGATACCCTCGTAAGATTTTTTACTATTACGACATCCGTGCGTCTTTTGCATACTTCTAAAACTAGTACATCATTGCTAACTACGAAGTTATTACTATGTTTTTCAAAAGATAATCCCGAATGATTGTGTGCCTCATCTGATGTATCAGCATGGTCGCCTTGATGTTTTGAATATACAACCAGGTCATCCTACGAACCTCAACTGTCCATACCGGATTTCTAAAAGAAGTGGAGACATGACAATCAAAGAATGGAAAAAATATATGGACAGTCGTAAGGAGGTTCTTGGAAGCAAAAGGAAGCGAAGCGCAAGAATTGGAGATAGGATGATCTCCATTCTCCATAATGGAGAGTCAGGGTCTATATTGTTTTATGCTATTTACCTTAAGGGTATTTAGGTCCTACCTGATACTGATGATCATGTGCTAAGAACAATTAAGTAGGGTTGGTTCGATGACTATGAGGATGATGATCATATGACTTGTTATTAATAACAAGTAGAAGTTGTATGATGATGCATGATTAGTAGGACTTGTTATTATATATGATGATGCATGATGCAAGCATGAAGAGTTATTATATATCAGCGGGTGAAATGAACATAGCAGTAGCGTTGGTAGACCAAGCACGAAGATATAAGAGAGGACACTTCTCTCTATTAGCTAGCTAATAACAACCTAAATTAACCCCCAAAACCCCTAAACCAGCCCCTTTCAAAAAAAACCTCAGCTCCAGCCAGCTGCTGACGCATGGATGCCTTTTGGTCCCGGTTTATGTCACCAACCGAGACCAAAGGCCCCCCTGCCTGGGCTGGCCGCAGCGGCCACGTGGAGGCCCATCTGTCTCGGTTCGTGTAAGAACCGGGACTAAAGGCCAAGGGCATTAGTACCGACCTTTCAGTCCCGGTACTTAAACCGGGACAGAAAGCCCTTACGAACCGGGACAAATGGCCCTTTTTCTACTAGTGCAATGACGACTACTGGTCTTGTTAACGATTGCCTAGGACAATTCCGCACACCGATCCATCATTATTCCACACTCGCTATTTATAATATTTAGTAATATATTCTAACTTTATGATAACAACACCTACTTTTATATTTTAGCTCTCCGATATCATGCAAAGTTATCCTCTTCATACCCATAACGTAGTTTTGTTTCTCGTATCTAGTTCGAAGTAAACGTTCGGTGTACGTAGAGTCGTATCAGTGGCAGATAGGACTTGAGAGAATATTGATCTTACCTTTAGCTCCTTGTGGGTTCGACACTCCATACTTATCACTTCCACCTTTGGAAATTGCTACGATCATTCCCTGCACTTGGGGATTATCAAGCTCTTTTCTCGCGCCGTTGCCGGGGAGCAATAGCGTGGGGTTGATATTCTCGTGTGTGCCTGTTTTCTTTCTTCATTAAGTAGATTTTGTTTTTTCCTTTTTGTTTCTGTTTAGTTGTGGGTGAAACATACAAAAAAAAATTAAAGAATGAAAATACCAAAAAAATTACTTGCCTCTCATGCCTAAAAAGTTTTTCAAAAAGATAAGTGATTGGAAAGTTATGCATTGAAGAAGTGAGGGTCGACCTTGAGCACTTGTGTTCATGCTCACCAAAACAATGTAGAATTTTTCATGGAAGTGTCTCTGTAATTAATTATCCCCTTGTGTATATCCATTGTATTATAAAAATAATGTGCCAAGGTTTGGTTTTAGGATGATTAGATTGCTTGTTTACTTTGTGCAGTACAAAAACAGAAACTTTGGCTGTAGCGCGTGAATTTAATTTTTTTACTGCAAAGTCAAATGGGTCTGAAACTTTTTGAAAATTACTTGTGTAAAAATTGTTCAAATTTTAAAATTTATTTCATAATTTTTGGAGTTACAGAAGTTTACTAAACTTCCAGATTACTACAGACTGTCCTGTTTTTGACAGATTCTGTTTTTCACGTGTTGTTTGCTTATTTTGATGAATCTATGGCTAGTATCGGGGTTATGAACCATAGAGAAGTTGGAATACAGTAGGTTTAACACCAATATAAATAAATAATGAGTTAATTGCAGTACCTTAAAGTGGTAGTTTGCTTTATTACACTAACGGATCTCACAAAGTTTTTGTTTAAGTTTTTGTGAATGAAGTGTTCGAAGAACGAGGAGTTACCGATGTGAGAAGAATAAAGAGAGGCAAGAGTTCAAGCTTGGGGATTCCCAAGGCACCCCAAGTAAATATTTCAAAGGATACTCAAGCATCTAAGCTTGGGGATGCCGCGGTTGGCATCCCATCTTTCTTCTTCAACAATTATCGGTATACCTTGGTTTTTGTTTTGTTCACATGGTTTGTGTTCTTTGTGTTTTTCTTTTTCTTTAAGAACCATGCTAGTATGAGATAGCCCTTCATAGATTTATAGAATGCTTCATGTGCTTCACTTATATCTTTTGAGTATAACCTTATAGAATGCTCTTTGTGCTTCACTTAAATATTTTGAGTATGGTTTTATAGAATGCTTCGTGTGCTTCACTTATATATTTTGAGCTTGGATATTGGTTAGACTATATTAATTGTATAATGCTCCATGAACTTCACTTATATGTTTTGGAGTATGAATAATACTATCATCTAAAGTGGGTTTGGAAGAGTGTCAAATTTAGGAATTAGTGATCCCACTATTCCGAATGAGAAAATTTTTGCTTATGTGGAGAGTAGTAAATTTCTATGCTTGTAGATCATGAAAAGAATGCTTTATGTGATAGTTATATTTTTGAACTCATTCACGATGCTACTGAAAATTACTATGAGGGAGGAATACATATGCTTCTAGGAGTTGCAATAATATCAAGTTTCCTCTCTATGTGCTTAAAGTTTTGAAGTTATACTTGCTTTGCCTTCCTATGCTAGTTGATTCTTGTTCCTATAAAAACTGACATTTGGTGAGTTCTTTGTGAAATGTTTGGGAAATTCAATAAAATTTGTGTGTTTATTTATGAGTTTTTTCGTAAATCTTTTGCGAACAATATAGTCTCCCTATAATAATTTAAACAAATCGATTAGAATGTGGGAGCCTCAACATAATTGTTCAAAAGGTCATGTTTTTTATTTCAACGTAAATCATATTCTTTTAGAGAATTCACTTAATTTCAAAAAAATGTAAATATTCTCACCAATTTATATTATGTGGACTCATATTAGTCAATTTTAAAAAGATTCCACAGACAATGCACACTTTTCTCAAACCATGCATGATAACTGCATGTGATCATTTCATTTTCCGTTCTTATTTTAGTTAATTTTTAAAATATTTCATATTGTTACCATTTTTGAATTTTGAAACTTGCATTTTGGATATTTTTTCCAAATTTTGATTTTTTGAAGTCTTCCATATTTAGATTTTGTAAAAAATATATTTTAAAATAACATGATATATTATTCTTGGTACTTGCCGGTATTTTTGAAAGTAACTGGTATATGCATTTTTATTGAAAACAGACATTGAGAAAACAACAACAATGGATTACACTCTCCTAGCTAGGTAGGGTGCACGTTTGAATAATCATGTTCTATGACTAGTCGATCAGGGTTTAAATCTTGGTGCTCGCATTTATTTTTGAATTTATTTTAAGATTTTCGGCGATGCCCATTTAGTGGGAGGAGACGTTTCCGTTGACGACGAAGTGCCTACGGTTACTTCATAAATTTCAAGATGATATGCCGGCTCAGTCTTTCGGAGGTGCTCATAGGGGTAGGGTGTGCGTGTGTGCTTCATAGGGATGAGTGTATGCGCATGTATATGAGCGCTTGTGTCTGTACTGGTGTTCAAAAAAAATTTATTGCAAAGCTTATCATTCAAATTATGTGTGAGCAATCTAAAAGCAAAAACAAAGAATTATAAGTTCACAACAGTATATTTCATTTGAGCACCCGACACACCGGCCGATCGAGAGGTCCATTCTAACTAGACCATGTTTACAAGCTAAAGGTACGTATCGTTGTGACGCAGTTTACGTCTTGGCGAGTCATCATCGCTAGCTGGCTCTAATAGCTTTGCTTAGGCTCATCGCTGTCTATGAGCCCGAGCGCCGCCTCGAGGTTGGTCAACACGTTTGACATGGCGGGGCGGTCCTGTGGCTGTGGCCACAGACAGCGTGCTGCCGTGTAGGCCACGAGCTTCAGCGCCTCCATCTGCCCCGGGGTCGGCGCCGGCGACGGGCGCCGGTCCAGCACAGACCCCAGGTCCCCCCTCTCGATGATCGGGGCAGCTAAGCCAACCAAGGTGTTCGGGTCCTTGCTCTCCCAGCTAGGCGGCCTACCGGTCAGCAACTCCAGCATGACGACGCCAAAGCTGTACACGTCGCTCGCCGGACTCACACGCCGCGTGCGGTGGTACGCCGGATCGATGTACCCCAACGTGCCGGCGACCTCCCCGACGAGCTGGCCGTCGGTCGTCGGCTCTTGCAAAACCGCCGCGCTGAAGCCGGACACGCGGGCCGCCCAGCTCTCGTCCAGAAGGATGCTCGACGAGCTGACGTTGCGGTGGATGATCCGCGGAGTGGCCATGCGGTGCAGGTGGTCGATGGCCCTGGACGCGCCCAGCAGCGCCAGGACACGCGCCTTCCAGGACGATGTCACCGGCGACGCAAAGCCGCCGCCCTGCAGGTGGTCCCTGAGCGTGCCGTTGCTCGTGTGCTGGTACTGGTAGACGAACATGCGATCGTCGTCCTCCGCGCACCAGCCCACGAGGTGCACGACGTGGTCGTGACGGAGGTGGCAGAGGGTCTCGAGCTCCGCCACGAAGGCACCCTCTTGTTCGTGGCGTTGCTTTCCGTGATTCTTCAGGCTCTTCACCGCCACCTCCAGGCCGTCGTGAAGACGACCCTTGTACACCGTTCCGGAGACGTCCTCGCTGAGCACATGGCCGAAGTTTCCGGTCAAGACCGCGATCTCCGCCGACGCGAACTCCACAGCTGCATACTGGACCATCGCAGGCTCCTATGGAAGACGATGGTTTAATTAAGCTGCAAAACCAACAAGATGAAAATGGTTCTTCTCACTGTGGTGGATATGTACGTACCTGCAGCTGCGCAGAAGCACATCCAACAACCATTGTTGGCTCTACTGGTAAAAGAACGCTGGTGGGATTCGGAGGACAGATCTGGTCGAGGCGGCGGGTAATGGAGATATGGCTGAGCAAGGGGATGAGGATGAGGTGGGAGTCGATCCTGCGGTTGACTTCCCTGAACCTCTCTGCCTGGTCGTCGGCGTACAAGAACTTCCTGCGCGCGCTCCATTTCTGGCAAGCGACCACGAGATCGTGCGCCTCCTGGAGCGTGTGGCCCAGCCCGGCCAGCGGCTGCGCCACCGCCGGGTCCTGCAGCTGCAGCAGCAGGTCGCCGATCACGGATACGCGGCTCGCGAGATTCTTGCACTCCAGCTTGTTCTGCCGGGCAGTCTCCGCCGCCCCGGTGATCTTGGTGACCAGCCCGTGGACGTACAAAGCCAGCTGGGCCACCGTCGCCAAACCCGCCAGACTCGCCGTCGTGGCCGCCATGGCAGATGGCACCAGCTGGCTGCACTGTATACCAACTAGCAAACCGTAATTAGTACTGCAGTCAAGCCACAGACCCACGAGAAGAAGAGGTGGATATACGTAGAACCCCGATAACGCGTGTATGGTCGCTAACTCGCTATGGGTCGCTGCCTCGCAGGACGGCCGGGTCGTCGCCCACTCCGCGTTACGGTACTCCGCATTATTTCTCCATATATCTAGGATTAATTATAAAAAACTATCACTATTCTCCGATGGTGTTGATTTGTTTTTTCTTCCATAAATTTAGTCAAATTTTACAAAGTCTAACTTAAAATAAAACTAATTTGCAATGTATTTGAAAAGGAAGGAAGTACTTTGTTAACCGAGTCTTGTTAACTAGTACTTCAAAACTCGGTTAACAAAATTACCCTCTGCCAAAAAAAAAACTAAAAACTTTGGCACCAGTTTTCATCTAATAGTTGGTTAATTAATTTTTGCAACTGTCAAGGTAGTACAAAGAACACTTGAAGTAAAAATTACATCCAGGTCTGTAGACCACCTAGCAACGACTACAATCTCTAGAGCGAGCCGAAGGCGCGCTGCCGTCATCGCCCCTCCCTCGTCGGAGCCGGGCAAACATTGTTGTAGTAGACAGTCGGGAAGTCGTCGTGCTAAGGCCCCATAGGACCAGCGCACCAGAACAGCAACCATCGCCGATAAAGAGAAGCATAGACCGGAAGGATCCAACCTGTAGACACACAGACGTAGACGAGCGAAGACCGGATCCAGTCGGATCCACCGAAGACAAACGCCGACCGGATCCCATGAGATCCGCCGGAGACAAACCTCCACACGCCTTCCGACGATGCTTGAAACATCACCAGCACGGGGGCTAGGCGGGGAGGACCTTATTCTATCTTCAAGAAGCCGCCACCGCCTCATCTTCTTGAGCATGGCACAAACCCTAACAAAACTCAGAAAAACATCTAAAAACGGAGCCCTCCCGCCGGCAAGGGCCGGGATCCACCGTGCCTCCATGATCCGAGGACCATAGAAGATAAGGCGGACCGGCGGCGCCGGCGAAAGGCAAGGAAACCCTAGATGGGAGTTGGGCGTGGGCAGGAGGAGCGAAGGGTTCTTCCGGTGATCTGTATTACTTCACAAATCATGATAGATTCCCTTTTCAAAACCTACAGCACAAGCTCGGGCTCTTCCTCCATGTTATAAATGGCAAAAATAATAATAGAATCGATGGCAGGCTAGCTGGGCCGTGAACACGGTGAGAACGGGCTTCCCTTTTGGATACTCACCTACCTATTTTTCTACGAACCTACGATTTGTTCCCCTCTCGTTAGGGTTTTCCTTCCTCTTGGCGGCGGCGATTTTTCTCCCCGACGTAGAGACCTGATCTACCCTGCCTCCTTCCCTCCCCGGCGCTCGGGTGTCCTTGGGGCCCCGGCCATGGCGGGAGCGGACGAAGTGATGGGGACCCTACCGCTCGTGGATATGGTTTCTTCGAGCAAGAGAACTAAGGAAGATGGCGCATCCTCGGGTGCGGCAGAGGCAGAGTCAGATGTTGCAGCGATGATGGAAGAACTAGGCCTGACAGAGGATGATCTCCAGGATGTCATTGTGGAAGACGACGAACTGCCGGCCGAAGTGGTCCGATGGATGGCGTTAGCTAGGGTTCACACAGAAAAGACCTATAGCCAGTACTGGTTTTACAAGAATATGAGAGTTGCTTGGGATCTGGCAAAAGAAGTGAAAATCAGACCTCTGGAGGACAATCTGTATACCCTGCAATTTTCATGTCTAGGCGATTGGGAATGTGTAATGGAGGAGGGCCCGTGGGCGTTCAAAAGGAAAGCTGTGATCGTGACACCCTATGATGGTTTTACTAAACCCTCCCTGATCGATCTCACCAAGCTAGATATATGGATGCAAATCCATGACCTCCTTGATGGTTTTTTCCCCAAGATCAAAGCACTTTCGGCGACGGTGGGTGAGTTCATCTATGCGGAGCCTAAATCCCAAGATTTTGAGGGTAATTTTGCCCGGGTGAGGATTAAGATTGATGTCACAAAGCCTCTAAAGAATGCAGTCTCACTAGTTATCAAGAAGAAGGAAGGGATGCAGCGAGTGATCTTTCGGGTGAAATTCGAGAGGCTCCCTGATTGGTGTGCGGTGTGTGGCAACCTAGGGCACTTATTCAAGGAATGTGGAGATGGTGTGTGGGCACCTAAAGCTTTGGTTTTCAAGGACCTTAAGGCAAGCTGGTTTAGGGGTCCAGGACGTGGCCCGGGCGAAGCACGGGGAAACAACAACCCGGGTGGCAGAGGGCGTGGCCGGTCCGGAGGTGGCCGGGGTCGTGGTGCTGAAACTGGTAGCCAAGTGGAGGATTTCATGGAGTCAGATGAGCTTCAGAATGATGCGGCTATGGAAGAAGCGGAGAGGGGAAGGAAAAGGGGGATGTATGGAGTTAATCAGGGAGGATCTTCGGGCCCCCCTTCATCACAACAGGGTGGTAAAATTCCCCTTGTGCCAATGTTGAAAGCTCCAGATAGTCTGTCGTAGAAGCAAGAGCCAAAGAGAAATAAACAGAGTACAAGTGATCCTACCAACACGAAGAGCATTGCTCTAAACAAAACTTCTGATGCGCGTTTGGCGGGCCTCCCAGGGGGGTCGCGCCTAGCGCAATGAATTGCCTGGTGTGGAACTGTCGTGGGGCTGGCAAACCCGCGACAGTTTAAGAGCTTCGAGATCTCTCGAGGCAACATGCCCCCTCTATTGTATGCATTTTAGAAACCCAAATAGAGGGATCACGTGTTGAAAGCATGGTAGGGTCGCTAGGATTTGATAAAAGTTTTGCTGTAAACAGCAGAGGTAGAAGTGGTCGCCTTGGTATCTTCTGGAAAGAAGCAATAAAGCTGGAAATTATTGGTTATTCGGATTATCACATTGATGTTATTGTTAAAGAACTAGTCCCGGTGCAAACTAGGTTTACTTTTGTATATGGAGAAGCACAAGTGCAAGAGAGATACAAGACGTGGGATATGATGAAAAGCATTGTTAACACCAGCCATCTTCCCTGGGTTGCAGTAGGTGATTTCAACGAAGTATTACACGGCCACGAGCATGAGGGGGTGTGCGCGAGGAGCCAAGCGCAGATGGATATGTTTCGAGATGCTCTGGATGTTTGCAGCCTGACAGACATCGGCTACCAGGGACAGAGCTGGACATTCGAGAAAAAAGTAGCCAGAGGGTCATTCACAAGAGTGAGATTGGATAGGGCGGTGGCATCCCCCGAGTGGCTCCTGGAATTCCCATCAGCACAGGTTAAGCACGTCGCGGCGGCAAGCTCAGATCACGTAGCCCTGGTTCTCACGTTGCAAGAGATGCATGCATGCAGGAGGGGCCCGAAGCCTTTTAAATACGAGATATGCTGGGAGCGGGATCCCGCACTGGCTTCGGTGGTGGCCGACAAGTGGGCAGAGGCGCCGGGTGATTCGGTCGACCAAATCAGGGAAAAGCTGCAGGGTTTGTCAGGCGAGCTATCAACATGGGATCGCGAGCACTTTGGCAGTGTTCGGCGGGAAATCAGTGAGCTAAAAACAAATCTGCAGATTATACGTGCCATGGCGGGACGAACTGGACCGAGCAGAGAAGAAACTAAAATCACAGACCGACTCGTTGAACTATTTCACCGAGAGGAAGTATTGTGGAGACAACGTGCACGCGTTGACTGGCTGATGCATGGCGATAAAAACACATATTTTTTTCACCTGCGTGCTAGTAAGCGAAGAAGGAAGAATCAAATTAAGGAGCTACAGCGTCAGGATGGAACAATGACAGATAATGTTGTGGAGTTGGAGACCATGGCTACGGCCTTTTACAAGAATCTTTATACTTCAGAAGGCGTGCCTAACATGGGGCCGGTCCTAGATACCGTTCCTCGCAGAGTCACTGATCAGATGAACGATGCTTTGAATGCCCCATACAGTGAGGATGAGGTAAAAACTGCTCTTTTTCAGATGTTCCCAATGAAGGCTCCTGGCCCAGATGGATACCCAGCTCATTTCTGTCAGCGTCATTGGGAAGTGTGTGGTAACGAAGTGACAAAGGCAGTACTACGGATAGTTGAAGGAACAGAATCAGCATCATGCATTAATGAGACAGTTCTTGTGTTAATTCCAAAGGTAAAAATCCAACCTTGTTAGCTCAGTTCAGACCTATTAGCCTTTGTAATGTGCTTTACAAAAATGCTTCGAAGGTGATTGCTAACCGTCTGAAAGTAATTTTACCTGAGATAATATCTGAAGAGCAATCTGCCTTTGTTCCTGGACGGCTGATAACTGATAACATCATCACTGCATACGAGTATCTCCATTTTATGAAAAGGAACAAGTCCAAGATGCACCGGTCCTTTGCACTCAAGCTCGACATGATGAAATCTTATGATAGGGTCGAGTGGACCTATCTACGGGCGGTGATGACCAAACTTGGATTTGCAGAAAGATGGGTAAATATAGTGATGAACTTAGTCACGTCGGTCAAGTTCTCGGTGCTTTTTAATGGTAAGAAGTTGGAGGAGTTTGAACCATCAAGAGGGATCAGACAAGGGGACCCAATCAGCCCTTATTTGTTCTTGCTTGCAGCAGAGGGCTTCTCGTGCCTGTTAAAATTGAAGAATGAGTCATCCAACCTGAGTGGGTTACAAGTGGCACCTACGGCGCCCAAGGTAAACCATTTGTTATTTGCTGATGACAGCCTGCTGTTTTGTAAGGCGAGTAATGCTGGAGCTGAAGAGGTGAACCTGGTACTAAACAGTTACTGCGAAGCTTCGGGTCAACGGATAAACTTTGCAAAATCTTCCATCTTTTTCAGTAAGGGTGTTCCAGATAGTATCCGGGAGGAGATCAAGAACACTCTTAATGTTCCAAATGAAACTCTTAATGAAAAGTACCTGGGTATGTCGTCTGACATAGGACATTCTAAAAACGGGGCTTTCAAATATTTGAAGGACCGATTGTGGAGCAAAGTTCAAGGCTGGCTAGAGAGCACCATGTCGACAGCGGGTAAAGAGGTTTTGGTCAAAGCAGTAGCACAAGCAGTCCCGGTCTTCTCTATGGCCTGTTTCAAGTTACCAAGGGGTTTATGTGAACATCTAAATATGCTCATAAGAAAATTCTGGTGGGGCTCTAAGGACGGCAAGAGAAAACCTCATTGGGTATCGTGGAAGGCGATGACTGAGCCAAAAGGTATGGGTGGACTAGGTTTCAAGGATTTTGAACTCTTTAACTTATCTATGCTTGCACGTCAAGCATGGCGACTGCTGTAGGATCCGGACTCTCTTAGCGCACGAATGCTGAAAAGCATCTATTATCCGGACTCTGATATTCTGCATGCAAGTCTTGGCGGTCACCCGAGTCAGGTTTGGCGAGCTATACTAGAAGGGAGAGATGTGCTACAGCAAGGGATCATCCGCCGAATAGGGAATGGTGAATCAACGAACATATGGGCAGACACGTGGTTGCCAAGGAACGAAATGTTACACCCGTATGGCAGTCGGGTAGCCAACCTTCCAACACGGGTGGCCGAACTAATTGATAACACCAGCTCTACATGGAATGTTGAACGCGTCAACCAGGTGTTCATGCCAATGGATGCCAAGATCATATTGGGTATCCCACTCTGCACACGAAACACGGTTGATTTCTGGAGTTGGAACTTCGAGAGGAACGGCACCTTCTCTGTCAAGTCTGCATATCGCATGTTAGTAGAAACCAGAAGGAGGCGGGAGGCTTGGCTGGAAAACACTGCGGGCTCGTCGTCGACAGCGGCAGAGGAAGGGACGTGGAAAACACTATGGCGCACTAAGGTACCGGGCAAAGTGAAGATGTTCCTGTGGCGGTTAGCTAAACAATTTCTACCAACGGAAGATGTTCGAGCTCATAGAAATATGTCAGATAGTTCGACATGTGGGATGTGTGGAGCACTAGACTCATGGAGGCACTCACTGCTGAACTGTACATCATCCAGGTGTGTGTGGGCTCTGACCGATGATGATCTTGCACAAGTCCTGGTTGCTACCACCGAACCAAAAGCTAAGTTATGGCTATTTACACTCATGGAATCACTTCCACATGACCAATTTGTTCGGCTAGCGGTCACGTTATGGGCGATATGGACGGCTCGGCGTAAGGCAATCCATGAAGGGATTTTTCAAACACCCCAAGCCACTACAGATTTTGTCAGGAGATTTCTAGCTCTATTTATAGTAGAGCTAGAGGTGTTGGACAACAAGCAAGAACCAGCGGCAAGGGGCGGACCCTCTCTGATCAGGCCACGAGCTCCTCCTCCGGGATGGGTCAAAATTCACGTCGATGCTGGTGTGAGAACTGGGAGAGGAGGATCTGCTGCGGCGGTTTGTTGGCATCAACAAGGCAACTATCTGGAAAGCTCATCGTTGGTCATTGCAGGAGCGGACGACCCAGCGATTCTGGAAACGATCGCATGCCGTGAAGCACTAGCCCTGGCCGAAGATCTCAACGTGAATAACCTGATGATCGCTTCTGACGCGAAGCAAGTGGTGAGTGACATCCAAAAGTCACATATGGGTAAAAACGCTGCAATTATTCAAGAGATTAAATTTAGATCTTCTTCTTGCATTTGTAATTTTACTTTTGAAGGCCGTGCGGCTAATAGAGACGCACATAAACTTGCTAAGTTTTCACTTTCATTAGGGCCGGGGCGCCATGTCTGGTTGGGCCAACCCCAGGTTCCAAATTATATCCCACGTCGTGTGGAGTTTGGTGATGAATAAATTGTTTTTCACCCCTCAAAAAAAAAACCTACCTATTTTTCTCATCTTGGTCATGTGCATCTCCATACTCAATAGAATCTCTGAAGCGTTCTTATTCCCAAGCTTTTAAAAACCTAACTTGCGTGCGTGTACTATAACAGCTCAATCTATACTCTCTGCAGGATTCTAGCCGCACTTGTCGCTACCGTTCCTGGCACCAACGGGTATCGACTTGGTCATCTGGAAGTACCTGATCACATTCATCATGATTTTGCTATTGCTAGTAGGAGTAGCTATAATAACACTTTTGCTTTGCTAGAACCCCCTAAACACATTAATGGAGAAGATCTCTTCATACTCTTTTATAATAAATAAAGGGTAGGATAGTATTTTTAGAATATACGTCGCCCATGCTGAGTGTGCGAATACGCGATACATACACGGCCTGGCGTATAGCTTTATTTTCTCTTTTTTTTTAATCTTCAAGAAATGTGCCCTGCATGGATTTAAACTCCAATTCTCAAGGTTTACTTCTAGTTCTAGTAACCAACTGGGCTAGGTTACTTGTTGTGCCCACTTGCTTTCTTTTACGCTTCCTATATGGCAAATATGACTTTGTGAAGTTTCAGGCTGGTTTTCTCATGTATTTTTAAACAGAGTTTTGTTTCATTTTATTTTGGGGTTTTTCTATATTTTTCAAATGCTTGAACTTTTTAAAATTAAAATAGTCAAATTCATGAACTTATTCTCAAATTTTCAATCTTTTTCAAAAAAAATCAGTTTGATTACAAAATATGCGAATTTTTTGTGTGGGTAGAATTTTTTTTTACAAAAAGATTCACAAATTTGAGTGCATGCATGGGCACACGCTTGCCATGCCTGTTGCATTGGCAAAAATGTGCATACATAATCCCTTTTTTAAGTTCAACACATGTTTCCAGATTTCCATTTGAACTACTGCATTGTGGCTTGTGCATGTCCCTGATTCTTAGTATTTTTGGCTTTCAATTTACTTGGTAATTTTCGATGATTATTTTCACTTTGGTGGGACTGTCCCCTTAAATACGAATTAGAAGCTTTTGACCATTTGCACCATTTCCAAGTTTGTGTTCATACACAGTTTAGCGTGTGAGATATTGCTTTCCATAGTGTCAACGGACATGAATTTGACAATAATGTTTTGATGTCCTCCCTCAGATCTCATGGATTGCACAAAGTCTCACATGAGCATACACTTAGCATAAAAAATTGGTCGTGTCAAGCGCATCACTTGCACCATTAACTATGGCATTTACACACTTTTTTTTGCGAGAAAATTTCCGATCTATTCATCTTCAATCATGGCAGTACAACGAATACCAGAAATAATAGAAATCACATCCAGATCCGTAGACCACCTAGCGACAACTACCAGCACTGAAGCGAGCCGAAGACGCGCCGTCGTCATCGCCTCTCCATCACCGGAGTCGGGCACAACTTGTTGTAGTAGACAGTCGGAAAGTCGTCGTGCTAAGGCCCCGTAGGACCAGCGCACCAGAACTATGGCATTTACACACTATTTTTCCATGCCAGCACGCCACAATCCCTCTGGCTCGACGCAGTCACTACCTCCACCCAGTGGCGGGGAGTGACACACAAAATAGGAGGGGAAAATATCAAGCAACCACATAATGTGCAACGATATAATTACCAGAGAATGACCTTGCATAAGTACATATATCATTTGTTTACAAAAATAACATGTCTTTACTCTCAATATCAGTGCTAGATCAACTATACATTCAAAGATTTTTTTTCACTCTGGAGCAAAAGAAGATATGCCCAATACATGTTGTTGTAACAGAAAAAAAAATAGAAGGCTAGAAGGTGCGGATTTGGGGAGGGAAGAAGATCTAGCCATGGCAAATTGGGGAATGAACCAGATGTGGAAAAGGGCGACGTCAACTAGCGAGAATCACGCAGAGGAGCTGACCTGTGGCGGCTACATCAAATGGCTCGATGCCACATATTGGACTGCCACGCAACAATACATGGACCAGAAAGACAGTGTGATGAGAGTGCTGAGTATATGTGCTATGTGCATATTGTGTATTGGGCCCGCCTCCTAGTTCCTTGTATAGTTGAGGTCTGTGGCTCACATTTGTACATCATATATACGTGTCTATGCACGAAGAGCAATACATCGTGCAATTCACATATTCTACATGGTATCAGAGCACTGTCGACACTGCTTCTCACAAGCTTGCACCTCGATCTATCGCTTGCATCTTCATCGGCTACCCCTCCAACTCCAAGGGATATCGGTGCTACGATCCCGTCTCCCACCGTGTGTTCACTTCCCGGCATGTTTACTTTGATGAGCATGTGTTTCCGTTTCATCAGGTACCCCCGGCTGTTCCTCCTATCACTGGTGACGCGGGCTCCTCTACGCCTCTCCCAGGGCGCTCGCGCGCCTCTCTTGGCCCGCCCCCTGGCTTTGAGGCGCGCCCCCCGCATGCGACGCCTCCTACAGCCGCGACACTGGCGCCCCCGACATTGGCACCCGCGGCCCTTGCGGCCCCCGCGGCTCCTCTGGCGCCCGCGGCTCCCGCGGCGCCCCCGGCGCCCCCGGTGCCCGCGGCCCCCCCGAGGCCCCTGACGTTGGCCCCCTCGGTGCCCGCGGCCCCCCAGGCGCCCTTGGTGCCCGCGGCCCCCTCGAGGCCCCCGACGTTGGCCCCCTCGGCGCCCGCGGCCCCCCAGGCGCCCTCGGTGCCCTGGCCCCCGAGGCCCTCTCGGCGCCCCCGGCGCCTGTGGCCGGTCCAGTCACCCGCGCCCGTACGGGCATTTTTCGCCCGAGCTCGCGCTACGTCTCAGATGACTACGTCCATGCGGCGTCCACCACTGAGTTGTCGCCGTTGCCGTCCTCCGTTCGAGCCGCTCTTCGTGACCCGCTCTGGATGGCTGCGATGCAAGAGGAGTTTGACGCCTTATTGCGCAACTGGACGTGAAAGCTTGTTCCTCGTCCCCGGCACGCCAACGTGATTACCGAGAAGTGGGTCTTTAAACACAAGCTCCGTCCTGATGGTACCCTTGATCGTTACAAAGCGCGCTGGATCGTTCGTGGCTTCCGACAGCATGCTGGCATCGACTTCACCGACACCTTCGCTCCGGTCGTCAAGCCCGGCACGATACGCACGGTTCTCCACCTTGCGGCCTCCCGTGCTTGGCCGGTGCACCAGATGGACGTCTCCAACGCCTTCCTCCATGGCCACCTTGAGGAGCAGGTCTTCTGCCTGCAGCCCACCGGGTTTGTTGACCCGGCGCTTCCCGACCATGTGTGCCTGCTTTCGCGGTCCTTGTACGGACTCAAGCAGGCTCCGCGCGCTTGGTACCAGCGCATCGCGGTGTTTCTCCACCGGCTTGGGTTCCACTCTACCCGCTCAGACGCCTCGCTCTTCGTCTATCATCAGGGCTCTGACACGGCCTACTTGCTGCTCTATGTCGACGACATCATCCTGACGGCATGTACGGCTTGTCTCCTCAGTCAGCTCACGGCTCGTCTTCGCGCTGAGTTCACCATCAAGGACTTGGGTCCTTTGCACTACTTCCTCGGTGTCGAGGTGGTGCGCCGTCCGGATGGTTTCTTCCTTCATCAGAGGAAGTACGCTCATGAGCTCCTCGAGCGCGCCGGCATGCTTAACTGCAAGCCCGCCGCTACGCCTGTTGATACGAAGGCCAAACTTTCTGCCACGGACGGCTCTCCTGCTTCGGATGCTGCTTTCTATCGGTCTATCGTTGGTGCTCTCCAATACCTCACTCTGACTCGACCGGAGATCCAGTATGCCATGCAGCAGGTGTCTCTTCATATGCATGCTCCTCGAGACGTTTACTGGGCTGCCGTCAAGCGGATTCTCCGCTATATCTGTGGCACTATGGATCTTGGCATCACGCTTCACGCCTCCGCCGACACCGCCCTCACCGCCTACTCCGATGCAGACTGGGCGGGCTGCCCTGACACTCGTCGCTCCACTTCGGGCTATTGTGTCTATCTTGGACCCTCACTCATCTCGTGGTCGTCCAAGCGGCAGCCTACGGTCTCTCGTTCCAGTGCTGAGGCTGAGTATCGTGCGGTGGCCAACGCCGTCGCCGAGTGTTCGTGACTTCGCCAGCTGCTTCAGGAGCTCTCTTGCCCTGTTGACCGTGCCACGGTGGTCTACTGCGACAACGTCTCGGCGGTCTACCTCTCCGCTAACCCGGTGCATCATCGACGGACCAAGCATATTGAGTTGGATATTCATTTTGTTCGGGAACAAGTGGCCCTTGGCCATATTCGCGTTTTGCGCGTCCCTACTTCCCAACAATTTGCCGATATCATGACCAAGGGCTTGCCTACGGCGTCATTTGAGGAGTTCCGGTCCAGTCTTTGCGTTAGCCGTGGTGCCGC
>NC_041383.1:748358982-748381426 GCF_002162155.2 Triticum dicoccoides | reverse complement strand
ATATGTGCTATGTGCATATTGTGTATTGGGTCCGCCTCCTAGTTCCTTGTATAGTTGAGGTCTGTGGCCCACCTTTGTACATCATATATACGTGCCTATGCACGAAGAGCAATACATCGTGCAATTCACATATTCTACAGAGAGGAAGGACATCAAAAACATTATTGTCAAACTCATGAGATGAGAGGAAGAACATCTAAAAATTATTGTCAAATTCTTCCTGGCCACGGGATTTTACACTTTTTGAATACCGGGCCACGGGAAACCGCTGGCAACCAACGGAGCCCAACTGATTGTTGGCTCGCTCAGGAACTGTCATCCCTACATAACAGGAGAAAGAGCAAGAACTTATACTAGAAAACAACGTCCGGAAGCAGCATGAGATGTCAGCAAGAAAAACATGCGTCCGCTTAGCCTCTCCAATCGCCCCACGGTTCGACAACGCAAGGCTCCAATGGCCACAAGGTTCGACAATGCAACGACGACATGTAACTCGTACCAAAAACGCAAAGAGTAGGTACACATTGACCACAGACTTATAACCGACTCACAGAACCGAACCAGCTTGAACCCATACCACCCCACACAAACACAAATAAAACCAAGAAACCAACCGGAATAACAGCCTGAAAAGAAAACAAAAAGACGAACACACCAAAAAGAAACTCGCGCGGCAAGGCGCGCATATCGCTCTAGTATGTGTGATAAGGCATGCAAGCGGCGGAGCAGAAGCGGGACACGCGTAAAAGAACAAGGCGGCTTACAAGCTGCCGGGGGTTAGTCGGGCAAAGTTCAATGTTTTCCTTATTTGCGCCGTGTAGAACTTCATCAGGATAAGAATTGCAGGAACTACAAACGTAGAAAAATGAATAGTGAATATGGTAACCCGTACCACATGGCCCATGTGGTAAGCTACCTGAAAACAAACAATGTCAAAAATATGGTAACCCGTGATATAATATTTTACATTGTTTATCTCATGTAGTACTAGTAGAAAGATTATTTCATTAACATGTGAATTGCCTTACACTTTTGCTTAGTAACATATTTTGATCGAAATTAAATTGTTCAGAATTCAATTCCCTTGATGAAAATTTAGTCTCTTAACCTAGGCTATATCTGCAATGAATTTTTTCTGAGAAGCCTCCACACTAGAGGCAAAATCTAGCCCCCCCTCCCCCGTTCAAATCCTAACTCCCTCCCTGCATCATGACGAAGAAGAGAGATTTCTCGCATACATCTATATCTACGTCTATATCTATACTACTACTAGAAGAACGCCCATGCGTTGCAACGGGGCCACATTAACTTTAAGTGTTCAATATTAATCATGTTAATATTATATTTAATATTCTCATACATATCAAGTGACACCGGCGACCTTTTTTACCATCAAAACCTCACACACATACACTCTCCGTACCTCTTCCTCACTCTCTCTCCCCCTCTCCCTCTCTCTCTCTCTCTCTAATACACACACATATCCATCTTATTGGGTATGTGATCATAATCCATCTATTTCACACACACGCTAGTGCATAACAATATGGATTATGTGTATTATATTTGCCACCACAATTGAGGGGATTTATTTCATGTAAATCGGACAGCCACGGCTACGTGACAAACAATACATCTAAATTCTCAGCATTATTTTTATGTAATATGCATTATCTTTATACTATTTCTTGTCCGCGATTAAACTATTACTTGAACTTGCTACCACCAAATGATCTCTCTCTCTCTCTCTCTCTCTCTCTCTCTCTCTCTCAGACACACACACACTCACACACACACACACACACTCTCTGATATTATAGGACCAAAAACTTTTACCAATTACCATACTGTAGAACACCATACTCCTCACTGCATTGATGAGCGTTGGGTGGTGTCTCTTGGTCACCTGGCATCCTCTAATTCTGCGCCACCATCTCGATTATCTCCCTTGGCACCGAATTGTAAACACCTGCCCTCCTCCTCCTTCCCTGTGCTCCAGAACACCCGAGCTGACCGCGAATCAAATCTGGACTGTTGGTACGGCCGCCCATGAGCTAATACAACGATTCTCAATCAGACATGACAAGAATGTAAAAAAGAGCACATACCTTGATGCGGAAACTGCAGCCACCTACCAAGTGAAGACCAGCAGGTGCGCTGCTCCGCCGTGGACCTGTGCTGGCTTGAGTCCATGTCCGCCGTTGGCCGCTGCTCGCATTCGTCCCACCCATCGCCCAAGCCAGCGTTAGGAGCAATCTCAATAGCCTTGCCCGCCTTAATGGTTCCACACCACGAGATCGAATCAAGCATCATAGAGTTCGGGGAGGAGTAGCATTTTCACCGTCAGCTCCTCACTGATGTATCAGCGTAGAGTGCAGGGAGGACACGGAACGTAAATACCTGGGGTTTAGCGTTGGTGGCGGGAACGACCGACATGGCCTCCTTGCGCCGCTCCTTGCTGCCCGCCCTGCTCTGGGGATCCTAGCGCCCTGCCCTAGGGTTACTCGCTGGAGGCGGCTGCGGTGGCATTTCCCTCAAGAAAAAAAAGCATGTCTCATGTCCGGCTCGTGCAGGAATCCATCACCAAGTAGGATCAGTAGTTCCATCCCGAATTGGTTATGTTGCAAGTCCTAGCTAGGGAAATACCCAATGGTTCCTGGTTGTATATGCACCCTATATGGGATTTTTTTTAAAAATATTTTTTAAAAAGTCAAAATAGGTAAGAACTATTTTGACAAATCACTTGACTTACTTTTGCACTAGTATATACACTTTCACAAAAAAACAAAAGTTGACATCACAGCAAAAAAGACAAAAATTATTTGCTATTATAGGTCACTATTCACATTATTTTAGCTAAAAATTTGTCTTTTTCGAAAAGAAGTCAAAGGGATATTTTTTGTGTGGATTTTTTCTCACGGGTACAGCAAAAGGTCAAATTTATTTCAAAAATATTTTCAAGAATTTTTGTTGAATTACTAATTTTTTTCCAATATAGGGTGTATATGTCCCCATAGACCACAAATCCTCCTCCGTCCTAGCTATAGCTATATATACGTATTACCCTACACCCCTATAAACAGTACACCCAGAGACCAATAGAAAGATCAGCGGGCACGAGACATGCCCGTGTGTATCAATTGCTTGCGCGTATCCGTGTTGCTTCTAGTAGATCGATACTACATCAACCGTGGTTAGCCAGCTACGTCCAATCTATTCGAGTGTTTTCATCTGCGTACGTGTTTTTCTGGTATATACTTCAGAATTCACTAATTTAGTCAGTCGGGGCTGGATGTCTAAGCAAAGAAGGCAGGGCGAGGAGGATGAGGCCAACTACTACCACGACCGCAGCGGCAACAAGGAGAAGAGCCTCTATCTGGTTCTAGACGACTGGCACAAGGGCTTCACCATCCGCAAGATCTATGCCGACAGTCCCGACCTCAGCGCCTCCCCTATCCTCCGGCTAGTGTCACCTGAGCGTGGCCGTGCCATGAAGTTCACAGCCCTGGGCGGCTACATCATCGCCACGAGCAACATACATGCCGGAACCCTCTTCTACGACACTCACACCGCCGGACTGGTCGTTGGCCCTCCCTTTCCAGACGCACTGCTTTGTGGCTCCAACACCTTCCTGATCTCCGGCGCCGGTGACACGTTGTTCGCGTTCGCCTTCCACTTCATGGAGCGGCATGTGTCCTTTGAGGCGATGGCGAAGCTGCCGCCGACGGAAGACGACGACCTGCTGCTCACCGACTGGTCCTGGAGAAGCATGCCGACGCCCTTCACCAAGGACGAGATGATCTTCTCCTACGCGCTGCACCCGGACGGGCGCACCATATTCGTGTCCTCGTGGAGCAGGGCGGTTTGCGGCACGTACTCCGTCGACACCAGGAGCTGCAAGTGGAGGCGCCATGGGAAGTGGATGCTGCCTTTCAGAGGCCGAGGCTACGTCGACGCCGAGCTAGACGCATGGGTCAGGCTGCACGAGGACGGCTACGTCTGCTCCTGCCAGGTTGCCTCCCGCAGCGGTGGCACCACACAGCAGCCGGAGTGGAAGATGGCCGACGAGCGTAGGATGTGGATCCCGTTGCATCAGTTGGAGTTTTGCCTGCGTCGGATGTGACGGCGCGGGTGGAGTATCGAGGAGTCACCGGCATCGGCCAGGGCCTGGGGCACAGAGGAGTCCTCCTAGTCAAGGAGATCGAAGAGAAGAAGATGATGGCGGCGCGAGGACACATGAGGGCAGGCGTCGAGACGATCAGCCGTCCAGGCTCGTGAGGAGGGCAGCGATAGGAGGAACGCGTTAATGGTACCGTGTACAAAAATCCCATCAAAGCAAGTAAAATATACCATCGATGCTTAATTGATTCTGATTTAATTTTTATAGGCATTTTCGGATTTGTAGGGCATGTGCCCACAATCCTCGCACGCCGTACCTTTTTTTGACGTGTATGATTCATGTAAGGAAATATCCCAATAATGTAAGGAAATATCCCATCAATGCTTGATTGATTGTGATTAATTTTTTATATGGTAACTAATCCGATGGATTTATGTGGGCGGTGAAGCGAAAAGGCAGGTGGGAGGGGAGACGAAAAATAACCGATCAGAAAAAAAAATTGAATTGATTGTTGCCTTGTACGTTTGGTTTTGGTATTTGAAGATTGATTACCATGCGTTAGTTGGGTTACCAAAGAATAAATCAATCATCATATGTGAATTCATTGTGTTACCAAATAAACGTTGGGTTTGTCCGGCCAGTAGGAGGGGGGCGAATAAAAAACCGACAAAAAACCCAATGAAATTGGGAGGTGGGAGGGAGGACGAAAAAAAACCAGCAAAAAATAACCGGCGGACTATTCACCAACTGCTCCATTAGGAGTAGAGATTAAAAGAGCAAATACAAACTCCCCTAAAGCCACACAACAAACTGTACACAGGATAACCAGGACCCTTCGATTAAATTAACTTAAACACATCGTACTGTCCATATCTACACTACTATTAAAAGAGCAAACATAAACTCCCCTAAAGCCACACAACAAACTGTACACGGCATAATCAGGACCCTTCGATTAAATTAAATTAAACACATCCTACTGTCCATATTACGCCAATGGTCAGCCAACCAGATCAACGTCTCAGATCAAATGTTCTGCCAAGCAGATGCGTCTGTCAATCGTCCGTGCTCCGTATCCTTCAACCCACACAGCCCATCCTGCCTGATTTGTGGAATGAACTGGTCCTTGATTTTCCTCCCACGATCCCCTTAATTGCGGAAACAATCGGAGATAATCTTCCTTGTTTCTCTCCACCTCCTTCTCGAAAAAGAAAACTGCTCCCTCCCCTTGCCCGCTTACCTCTCCCACGGCCCCGTCGCCCGTAGGTTCTCCGCCGCCACCCCATGCGACGCAGGCAGGGATCTCCCGTCCCACACGACAAGCGCGTGCCAGAGGACTAAAAGGGCAACCACCATCTCCTCTCCCTCACCCCGCTCCGACATACCCACCGCCGCCTCCTCTCGCCCACCCCCGGCAGGCCTCACACTTCCAGACACCCTCCTCGAAGGAGGCAGCCGCCTCAACTGTCTCCGGGCCTGGTGGGTGATGAGGATACACACCTGGGGTAGGGTCATAGGCCTGGCCTATACGTCCTACCCAAGGTCACTACCCTAGAAGATAAGGAGTCCAAGAGGCAGCAAGAGACCCCCAGTCGAAGATGTCGAGTGCAATCCACTTGACAATCATGTCACTCGAGAGTCCTCCTACCTACTGTCATTCGACCATCCAGAGAATCACTCGACCTACCGAAGACCAGGAGTCACTCAGCATTACAACGGACAGGCGTTCACTCCGTAGTCTTTAAGGTCATTAACAACACTTAAGGCTTGCATTACCAGTAACGCCCCCACTTTATGTACATTAAGTCCCTTGTAATGGAGGGCGATGGGGGTCCTGGCGTACTCTATATAAGCCACCCCCCTCCTCTGGCACAAGGGTTCGCACCCCCTGTAACATCACACATACAATCCAATCGACCGCCTCCGGGTACCGAGACGTAGGGCTGTTACTTCCACCGAGAAGGGCCTGAACTCGTAAAACTCGTGTGTACACCTTCACCATGGCTGAGATCTTGCCTCTCCATACCTACCCACCTTTCTACTGTCAGCCTTAGAACCACGACAGTTGGCGCCCACCGTGGGGCAGGTGTCTTAGCGACTTGTTGGTGAAGTTGCAAGTTTTTTCGATCATCATCATCATGGTTTCCGGCGGCGGATTGGCGGAGGGCCGCGAGATCCGTCTCGACGCGCTCGTTTTCATCGCCGATGACTCCGCTTGGCTTCAAGAAGCTCCCCTTGACATTGAGGCGCTCCCTTTTCGAGGGGCGACACACTTTCGCGCGTGCGTTCGCGGCGTCCTTCTCCGGCAGCCGTCGACCCAGTATCAGTCGGTTCCGATGGTGTCTTCCCTCCCCGCTGTTCGGCGCCGCAAGTGATCCGGTCGATCGCGGCTTCAGCGGTGGGTGAAACACGTGGTGGCTCGGTGTTTGGCCACCCATCAAGTCGCGGCAATCGAGCCTGATGAAACTCTCCATGGCATGTTCGATCTGTCGACTGGCTCGGCGGAGACCGCATCCGAGTGCGATAGCAGCGACCCTGTGGCTGAAGTCTTGATGGTCGATGGACCGCGTGGTCCACCTGGCTTTCGTCGCAAAGACGACGAAGATGGTGGCGGCGATCCGTCGCGCGTCCATGAGCAATACCATCTCGAACCCCTTTCTTCGCAGTAGAGGGAAGAACTTCGTCACCGCAACATGGATGCACTCCACACGCCCATCGTTGGAGAAACCCACGAGGCTCGGGCCTTGGAAGAGGCGCACCTGGCTAATTTGGATGAGCGCACTCGACTGGAGAACCTGCAGTGCGCTCTCGACGAGCGGGCTCAGGAGCAGGCCCCTGAGTCCAGTCGACGGCAGCTTTTCTCGCCTCCGCCTAAGGTATACCGTACTCCGATTCAGAACCTCACAGCTGCGGCCCAAATAGCAGAGTCGATCCAGCCTTCCCAGTCGGAGGCTGGCAGAGGGTTGATGCAGGTCCGGGCCTTGCTTCGGGCAGCAGGAGAGCAGAACACATCAGTGTCTCAGTCGCGGAATAGGATTCAAGCAGATCCATAGTAGCGGATACAGTTCAGTCGGCCCACAGCCCAAGATCGCCCCTGCGGCGTGAAGGCCTTGGAAAGTATGATCGTCATCTCGACCGCGACAATCATCATCGAGTCCACGCCTCCTCTGAGGAGTGCGTCATATGTGCCTCGGCAAAACGATGATAGAGTTGTCACAGTGGCGAGCGAAGAGCATCAGTCGACCCAAGGGAGCCAGACTTCGATGCGAGATCCATTCTCGTTCAAGGCCTAGTCGACCGGAACAGAGATCGACCAAGTGGCAGCAGATCGTCCAAGTGGCAGCAGAGTGCATGTTTCAGGTCCAGAATGTTTCGGCAGAGCCATCAGGGCGGCAGTGATTCCTCCCAACTTCAGGTTGGCAACCGGAGTCAGTAAGTTCACTGGAGAATCCAAGCCTGAAACTTGGCTTGAGGATTACCGAGTGGCTGTGCAGATTGGAGGCGGAAACGATGAAGTAGCGATGAAACATCTTCCTCTGATGTTGGAAGGGTCGGCCCAAGCGTGGTTGACTCAGTTGGCTCCAGGTAGTATATACAGTTGGGAAGAGCTGGCTCGAGTGTTCGTCAGGACTTTTGAGGGCACTTGCAAGCGACCAGCAGGATTGACCGAGTTGCAGCATTGTGTGCAGAAGCCAAGTGAGACTTTGAGGGACTTCATTCAGAGGTGGACCACTTTGCATCACACCGTTGAAAATGTATCAGAACATCAAGCAGTGTGCGCCTTCAAGGAAGGCGTCAAATACCGAGAGTTGGTCCTGAAGTTCGGTCGGACTGAAGATATGACTCTGACTCGGATGATGGAGATAGCCACCCGGTATGCTAACGGAGAAGAAGAGGATCGACTCCGTAGAGGGAAGAGTAAGCCAGTCGGCCAAGAGGCCGGTGGAGGTAATTCCAATCGGAAACAAAAGCGTAAGGCCGAGCCGGCGGCACCCGGTGAGATTGCAGCAGTGGCTCAAGGAAAGTTTAAGGGAAAACCTAAAGGGCCCTAGCCCCCTAAGAAGGTAAAGGATCAAGTAGGGAATGATGTGTTCGATTTGCCATGTCACATCCACACGAAGAAGGATGAAGAAGGTAATCTGATCTACCATAAACATACCACTCAACAATGCCGACTCCTGATCCAGCAGTTCCGAGAAAAACAGCTCAGTGAGAAGGAGAAAGAGTCGGACAAAGATTAGGATGGAGAGGAAGACGACGGTTATCCCAAAGTCAATTCCACCCTCATGATTTTTGCTGATGTTGAGAGCAAGAGTCGGTTGAAATTTATCAACAGAGAAGTGAATATGGTCGCTCCGGCGACGACGACCACATACCTGAAATGGTCTCAGACAGCCATCACATTCGACCAGTCTGACCATCCTGCTCGTGTAGCCACCCCCAGGAGGCAAGCACTGGTGGTCGACCCCATGGTCGGAGGCACTCGACTGACTAAAGTGCTGATGGACGGTGGTAGCGGTCTGAATATCCTTTATGCTGAAACCTTGAAGGGGATGGGCATTCCGATGTCCAAACTTAGCGAGAGCAATATGAGTTTCCATGGTGTTATCCCTAGAAAGAAAGCCGAATCACTCGGCCAGATTGCTCTCGACGTAGTTTTCGGTGATTCCAAGCATTACCGTAAAGAAAAGTTGACATTTGAAGTCGTGGATTTCGAGAGTGCTTATGATGCCATTCTGGGTAGGCGTGCCTACGCACGTTTTATGGCTCGACCATGTTACGTGTACCTTAAGTTGAAGATGCCTGGTCCCAAAGGTGTGATCACAGTTACTGGCAATCGGCAGAAAGCAGAGGAATGCTTCCAGAAAGGTTCCAAAATTGATGATGCGCAGATGGCAGCAGTTGAACTTCAAGAGTATCAGAAGAATGCAGATCCAAGTGGTTTGCTCCGAGCCAAGAAGCCTGCCATGGATTCTGCATTTCAGTTGTCTGGTGAAATGAAGCCGATTCATATTCACCCGACCGATCCCAATGCCGCGCTGACTCATATATCAACGACACTCGACATCAAATAGGAGGAAGCGCTCATCCAGTTCCTTCGTGAGAACTGGGACATCTTTGCATGGAAACCCTCTGACATGCCAGGTGTACCCAGAGGACTGGCTGAGCACCGTTTGCGCGTCGACCCCAAGGCAAAACTCGTCAAAGAGCACCTTCGGCGGTCCGCCATGCAGAAGAGGAAAGTGATTGGCGAGGAAGCAGCTCAGCTGCTAGCGGCAGAGTTCATCCGTGAAATCTACCACTCCGAGTGGCTTGCCAATGTAGTCATGGTCCCTAAGAAGGACGATTCACTTCGCATGTGCATTGATTTCAAGCATATCAATCAGGCCTTCCCGAAAGATCACTTCCTTCTCCCCTGCATTGATCAGATTGTTGACTCGACTATGGGGTGTGAGCGCTTGTCTTTTTTAGATGCATATTACGGGTATCATCAGATCCGACTGTATGGTCCCAATGAAATAAAAACAGCCTTCATCACCCCATTCGGGTGCTTTTTCTATATCACCATGCCATTTGGTCTTAAAAATGCCGGAGCCACATTCATGAGAATGATTCAGAAGTGTCTACTCACTCAAATCAGTCAGAATGTGGAAGCATACATGGATGACATTGTGGTCAAGTCTCGCAAAGGCTCCGACCTATTGACTGACCTCGCAGAAACCTTTGCCAACCTAAGAAGGTACGATATCAAGCTCAATCCACCAAAGTGCATGTTCGGAGTTCCAGGAGGAAAGCTACTCGGTTTTCTCGTTTTCGAACGAGGGATCGACGCTAATCCAGAAAAAGTTGATACCATCCTCTGAATGAAACGCCCTGTGCGAGTGCATTACGTTCAGAAATTGACTGGTTGTTTGGCCGCCTTGAGTCGATTCATTTCTCGTCTCGGTGAAAAGGCCTTGCCTCTTTATCGACTGATGAAGAAATCTGATAAGTTTGAGTGGACTGAGGAAGCTAATGCAACATTTGCAGAACTCAAAACCCTGCTTTCAACCCAGCCGGTGCTCATTGCGCCAATCAGCAAAGAGCCTTTACTACTTTATATTGCAGCCGCTGGACAAGTTGTCAGTACAGTACTCATGGTCGAGCGAGTAGAGGAAGGAAAAGCTTACAAGGTTCAGCGCCCAGTTTATTATCTCTCCGAAGTTTTGACTCCATCCATGCAACTATATCCACATTATCAGAAGCTTGTCTATGGAATATACATGACCATGAAGAAGGTTGCACATTATTTCTCTGATCACTCCATTACAGTCATCAGCGACGCACCACTATCTGAAATTCTGAATAACAGAGATGCAACTGGTCGAGTGGCAAAATGGGCGATTGAACTCCTTCCATTGGATATCAAGTTTGAGGCGAAGAAAGCTATCAAGTCCCAAGCAATCGCAGATTTCCTTGCCGAGTGGATTGAGCAGCAACTACCGACTCAAGTTCACTCGGAGGATTGGACTATGTTCTTTGATGGCTCCAAGATGCTGAATGGTTTAGGTGCTGGGGTAGTATTGGTATCCCCCCGTGGAGACAAACTTAGCTATGTTCTCCAGATCCATTTTGATTCCTCCAATAATGAAGCCGAATATGAAGCACTTTTATACAGGTTGCGTATGGCCATTTCACTCGGCGTTTGTTGCCTTATGGTCGACGGCGACTCAGATTTGGTGGTTAATCAAGTGATGAAGGAATGGGATGTCAGGAGCCCGGCCATGACTGGTTATTGCAATGCAGTAAGGAAGCTGGAAAAGAAGTTTGAAGGATTGGAGCTTCACCATTGTGACGCCCTCGATTCAATCGTACACTAATCATACACGCAAATGTGTACGATCAAGATCAAGGACTCACGTGAAGATATCACAACACAACTCTAGACACAAATTAAAATAATACAAGCTTTATATTACAAGCCAGGGGACTCGAGGGCTCAAATACATAAGCTCGAATACACAAGAGTCAGCGGAAGCAACATTATTTGAGTACAGACATGAGTTAAACAAATTTGCCTTAAGAAGGCTAGCACAAAAGCAACATTGATCAAAAAGGCAAGGCCTCCTGCCTGGGAGCCTCCTAACTACTCCTGGTCGTCAGCGGTCTCCATGTAGTAGGCACCGGCGGTGGCGTCTGGCTCCTGGGCTCCGACATCTGGTTGCATCAACCAGAAAGAAAAAGAAAGGGGGAAAGGGGGTGCAAAGCAACCGTGAGTACTCATCCAAAGTACTCGCAAGCAAGGATCTACGCTACACATGCAACATTATCAAAGGAAGGCTGTATATGTGGACTGGGCTGCAGAAATGCCAGAATAGAGAGAAGGCCTAGTCCTATCGAAGACTAGCATCTTCTCGAAACCATCATCTTGCAGCAAACAGGAGGGAGTGGAGTAGCATAAAGTAAAGTAGTAGTAGCGTTATCAACCTCGGCCAGAGATCCTTTCTCGACTCCCTGCGAGAAAGCAATCCCAGAGCCATACTATCCAGTTATCACCTCATCACAATCCAACTCTCATCACCATCCAATTCTCACCACAAGTATCCAGTTCTAGTTGTATCGATCGGGATACAACTCCGAGTGTCCATTACCGTAGGACAGGCTATCGATAGATGTTTTCTTCCCTGCAGGGGTGCACCAACTTACCCACCACGCTCGATTAACTCCGGCCGGACACACTTTCCTGGGTCATTCCCAGCCTCGGCCAAACAATACGCCGCAACCCGACCTAGGCTTAATAGAGAGATCAGCACGCCGGACTAAACCTATGCCCCCAGGGGTCATGGGCCATCTCCCCGGGAACTCCTGCACGTTCCGTGGGCGGCCGGTGAGCAGACCTAGCTACCTCCTTGACAAAGGCAGGAGCTTACCAGTCCAACCCAGCGCGCGCCGCTCAGTCGCTGACGTCTATTAAGCTTCGGCTGATGCATATGACGCAGAACGCCCATACTATGCCCACGTGATTGTTAGTGCTATCAGGCCAGAGGCCCCTCGGATCAAATATCCAAACCGTTAGTGTGTTGGTATTGCGGTCACGAGCAGTGACTCACGAAATATGTGACCCCGTCGCCCCGTCTCGAGGACTTGCGGCAAGGGCTAAGAATGCCCGGCCACGCCTCATATTCAACTCTCGGGCACCCTCTAGGTCAACCCGTCTCCACATCACTCGCGGGTACCCCTCAGGGTCGACCCGCCTTTCCAAGTAACAGTTGTAAAGTCCAAGTATCCGTGTGTCCAAACATCAAGGGGAAAACCCAAGGAATCACCCCCGGTGAATTGCACTCGATGTAATCATCAAGGTGAACGTCAGAGGAATCACCCCCGAGGTTCACACTTGAGGGGTTGCACGACAGAGTCGTATCGGAGGTGGTTAAGGCGGAATCACCCTCGATGAACACGACCGAATAGCTACACTATAGGGTTAACATCATAAGTGCTATAGAGGTCTCACCCTCGGCACTCGATAGTAACCCAGCAGTGTCAAGCAACTTAGGGGAAAGTGATGTGCGGTGCCGGGGCCTGGTCTTCGATCCCGCTGATCGGGTCTTCGATGATGAAGCAGGGTTGACGTCTATATTCTGGATTTATTTAAATTAACAAAAAAGATAAAATGACGTCAACATGACGTGCTGATGACGTTAGCATTCAACAGACTAGCTGACCAGGTCAAACTGACCAGTGGGTCCACAGGTCATAGACAGAGGGCTAACAGTGGGTTATTTTAATCTAATAGGGTGTTAATTAGCAATTGGGCCCCACATGTCAGTGACTAATTAGCTAAACTAATTACTTTTAATTATAAAACCATTTTAATTAGTTTATTTAAGCGGTAGGGCCCGCACGTCAGTGGCTGGGGCCTACCCAGTCAGCACAGTTGACCAGGTCAACTGGTCAACAGGGGGCCAGGGACCCCACTGGCAGTGACCTAGGGGGTGGCCCCAGGTGTGCCAGCTCAGCGGGCCGGCGGCTGAACGCCGGCGAGCACGAAAAGTTGGCGGAGGGCGCCCGGCCTCGTCGGGATTCGTCTACAGGGGGCCAAAACGGACGCAGCTGACACCGTTCGAACGGGAGCGGCGAGCCGCAGCTAACCGCGGTGGTGGCCGGCCCCGGGGCGGCCGAAAACGACGTCGGCGTGGAGCACGGGCGGCGGTGGACTTCTGGCGCTCAACGGCGATCGTGATGAGGTGCGTTAGCGAGCGAACGGAGAGGCGGGGCAGAGCGTACGCGTTGCAACGAGGCCAATGGTCGCGAGCCCTTGACCAAAAGGTCACCGGAGACGCGCTGGTGACCAAACGAGGCGGCGGTGGTTCGGGCTTCGTCGGTGTAGTGGCTACGGGCGGCTAGAGAGGGCAGGGGACGACGCGTTCGGCGCAAGAGCTCACCGCGGGAGCGTGGGGGTCTAGGCAGAGGGCTCGGGGAGGTCCGGTGAAGCAGATCAGCCGCGAGGTCATGTGGTGGCCGTCGAGGAGGAAGACGAAGGGTATCCGGCGTTGGCTGGCTCCCGCCTTGAGGTCGTTGGTGCAGACGAAGCAGAAGACAGTCATGGGGCTCGTGGACACATCGGGGCGGCGAGGAGGGCAAGGTGGCCGCGGTGGCGTAGCAACGCGGCGGCAATAGTGCGTCGGGGCGAGGGGGATCTGGAGAAGGGGGCGAGGCCAGAGGGAGAGAGGGGAGAGGGGGCGTCCAGGGGGAATGAGTGGGTGCGGGGAGCCCGAGGGGTCGAGGGGACGTCGCCCTTATCCCTTCCCCGACGGGGATGGCGACAAGGTTCGGTGGCGACCGGCGAGCGCGGTCGCTGGGTCGGGTGAACAGAGAGGAGGGAGGCGACCGGGGGAGGTGGGCTGCTGGGTTGGGCCGCCCAGATGACTAAGGCCCAGGGGGGTCAGGGGAGATTTTTCTTTTTCTTTTACTTTTGCTCTTTTCTTTTTACAGAAAAAGCATGGAAATATTTGGGCTGCCAAAAGGATTTTGTAAAATGTGGGACTTGGCGACGTAATTACATTGCAATAGTTAGCACTGCCACAAAAAGGTTGTGAGGCTTTTGAAATAGTTTGAACTTTTTATAAAGTGAAAAGGCATTTAAACTATTGTTTTAGCCACTGCTTTAATTGCTTGAGGCCATTTAAACACCTTGCAAAAATGTTGGTTCACCACCAATATTAACATATGACTCTTTGCCACAAGATGAACATTTTAGATCTCCTGTCTGACAAATAAGAGTTTTTGACTTTAGATTGGATTAGAATTTGAATCGGTGATTTGGATCAAGTGAAGATTAGCAATAGTAACAATGATGACAAGGCATCATTAGAAGGGGACTACTGTAGCATGATTCTCGGGGTGTTACAAATCTCCTCCACTACAAGAAATCTCGTCCCGAGATTTAAGAGGCGGAGTAAGGGAGAAAGACTCGGGAAGGGCGGAGCTCAACACAAGATAGGTACCTGGGGACTATCTCAGTGAACGTGGCATAGAGGCATCTCTCAAGTTGAAATCCAAGAAAGTCATCGAGAGCAAGGTAAGAAGGTGCAATAAGAAGCTTGAACTTGGTTGGCAATCATTCGTTGCCTGGAACAGAGGGTGAAAGGGGTTGAGAGCAATGGGAATAAGTATTGCGTCTGATACCAGAATAGATCGCCTCTCGGAAGGCGGCTCGGGATTTTCATATGAAGCCAAGTGTGATAATTAACCTTAGAAACAAGGGTGTACAGGAGAGTCAGGTTTCGATCTTGCGGAACTATGGGTTATGGGCCCACCATGTGGGTTAAAAGCAGGAAGGCGCTAACATCTTGAACGGTCATGATAGCAAGGCAGGTCAGAGGATAGCATGTTAGTTATGTTGGCAACAAAGTTTGGTACCAAGGGCGTGGGACGAAGAGAACCATTTTCCTGCTCACTAAAACGAGGTGGGCCAATAAGCAAAGTTCTCGTCCATCGGGGTTTACCACAATGTCACCAACATTAATAACAGGGTCGTACCGACTGATTTGTACCTCGAGGTGTTTCCATAAGCAGGGGATTAATTCTGCTTATAACATATATAGATCACCAGAAAGGTTAAACAAACCAATGGAAAGGAAAATGTGTTTAAACACAAGATTTAGGAGTGTAACTTTCCCAAGGAAAGGCGGAGCATGATATACATGACAGGGCTCCAGGTATGAAACCATTTAGACAAAGTGGCAAGGAATTTATGAGGTTTACCCATAAAACGATGTTTGGATAATTGAACAAGAAGCATTTAGCATTTCAATTCAAATGTTCATGTTGATATTCGGAATACCACAGTCATGCTTCGAGATAGTACTGATATGGCGTTTCAATTAAGGATTGGGTCTGTAGATCATAAGAGATTCAAATCCAAGAGTATCTCGGAATGTAAGGTATAACCAAACACGATCAGGTGTGTGTTGGCAGGAAGTCAAGGACGTTGTCGATGATAACCCAATCATCGAGGGGCGAGGATGGCATTTCTCATCATGAATTCGATTGATATCCTGAAACAGGTCAGTATATTGATGGGGATCATGACAGATTTTGTCGAGGTACTATGAAGAGGCCATCGAACAGCGACGACATCAAGAAAAAGGAATGATGAAGCGAAAGGTTATTGGAACCACGGATGCGACACAAGCTCGAAATCAAGCTTGTTGTTTAAGGTGAAATGACGAGATGAGGAAGGTCGACGTAAGCTTAGCTCGTCATCGGAAGTTGTGTTCCGGGAAGAAGGACCGGGTAGCACAGTTAAAATTAGCTCGATAATGATATATCCGATCAGGATAGGAATGATGTGATGAAGTATCATTCCAATGAGAATTAACAAGAGGTAGTGCAATGACACAATATCCTCGAGATAACAGGGGGCAATACTCGAGGTAGATCAAAATAGAGGTTGGACAGATGAAATGATCTGCAGAAGACAAGTAGTTTAACTTGTCCGGGAAATGGAATCAAGGAGAAAATATGGTCGGAACCACAATTGCAAGGAATCAATTTACAGATGCAAGATGAGATTATACCAAGGGAACATTTGATTATAAGAGAAGCTTCCATGATAAGATCTACATCATGTCTATGGGCATGAACACAAAGTTCAAGGTCGACTCCCACTTCTTCAATGCATAACCTCTCATTCACTTCTCGCTTTTGACGAAGTTGTAGTGTAGAATTTTTTTATCTGGCGTAACACCAGTAGAGTATGACCCATAGAAATTTTCGGGTTCACACAAATTAGGGAAAGCATTAGTTCAACCCGTCGGGGCATCTTAGGAACATTTGCAAAAACTTCAGAGGTAATTAACTCAAGCTCAGAAGCAAAGCATGGTTGACAAAGCAAAGAATACAATTTACCAAAGGCAATATGTATCAGGGCAAGAGTGCACAAAATTTTGAATATGAAGGACACCGTCGGATAATAATCCAATAAAGGATTCAGCGGTCCTCAATGGATCTGATATGAGCAGTACTCAATCAGAAGAAGGGAAGAATGCAAAGACATTCGATTATAGAAACATCTGAGTAATTTGATGCTTGAGTATAAAGGAGTCATGGTTTCAAGACGAAGGATCAGAAGTAGAGGCTCTGATCAAAAGATGAGTAAGTTGAATAGACTTAGAGGTGCACCCGATCAAATCTTGATTGGGAAAGAACCATCCCATATCCAGAGCAATGTTGGAGCCGGAAAGAAAATTTCCAAGGGTTAATTGATGATTGCGAGTATTCGCTCACACGTTAAATCCATAGGAATAGAATGACAATCACAAAGAATTTTAAAGAATATTGCTAGACATATGGAATTAATCCTATTGCAAGCATGCAAGGAGAATCAAGAGTAACAAGCTGCAAAGGATTTTTGGAAGATTGAATAGTATTTGAAGACTTTTGTGAAACACATGAGCAACTGGGGATGGTGGATACTCGGTAAGTGCAAGGAATTATCCATAGGGGTATTCATGTCGCAAAGTACTGTAAGTCAGTAGGCACAAAATATTCTCGGAACAATAGAGAGGATTTCGGGGTATCTTGTAATAACAAGACCAACGGGGAAATGATTATATGAATGACATGTGTACGTGGTCACCCATAGGGGTTTATTGATGGAAAGGAATTGCAAAAGCGCTAGGCACAAGGGTCGCAGAAAAACATCGACAAGTATCTTCATAATCTTCTGGTGAAGCAGGCAATCATCTGGAATGAGCGGCTCTCCGGGAGGATGTGTTTACGAGAACATAATGTTACAGTTTGCAAAATCATTTAACCCAAATAGAAGAGATATCAGAGTCCCGGAACAAAGATCGAGGAGTAAAAGATCCTAATACCACACAATGGCGACGTGGGCCCGCAAGCCACACAACCATGTTAGTAAAAGTTTTTCAATGACTAGACTCGACTTCGGCCAAGGAGTTGAAAAGGGGGATACCTACAGGCAGTCGGCTCTGATACCAACTTGTGACGCCCTCGATTCAATCGTATACTAATCATACACGCAAATGTGTACGATCAAGATCAAGGACTCACGGGAAGATATCACAACACAACTCTAGACAGAAATTAAAATAATACAAGTTTTATATTACAAGCCAGGGGCCTCGAGGGCTCCAATACATAAGCTCGAATACACAAGAGTCAGCGGAAGCAACATTATCTGAGTACAGACATGAGTTAAACAAATTTGCCTTAAGAAGGCTAGCACAAAAGCAACATTGATCGAAAAGGCAAGGCCTCCTGCCTGGGAGCCTCCTAACTACTCCTGGTCGTCAGCGGTCTCCATGTAGTAGTAGGCACCAGAGGTGGCATCTGGCTCCTGGGCTCCGACATCTGGTTGCATCAACCGGAAAGAAAAAGAAAGGGGGAAAGGGGGGTGCAAAGCAACCGTGAGTACTCATCCAAAGTACTCGCAAGCAAGGATCTACACTACATATGCAACATTATCAAAGGAAGGTTGTATATGTGGACCGGGCTGCAGAAATGCCGGAATAGAGAGAAGGCCTAGTCCTATCAAAGACTAGCATCTTCTGGAAACCACCATCTTGCAGCAAACAGGAGGGAGTGGAGTAGCATAAAGTAAAGTAGTAGTAGTGTTATCAACCTCGGCCAGAGATCCTTCCTTGACTCCCTGCGAGAAAGCAATCCCAGAGCCATACTATCTAGTTATCACCTCATCACAATCCAATTCTCATCACCATCCAATTCTCATCACAAGTATCTAGTTCTAGTTGTATCGATCGGGATACAACTCCGAGTGTGTGTTACCGTAGGACAAGCTATCGATAGATGTTTTCTTCCCTGCAGGGGTGCACCAAGTTACCCACCACACTCGGTTAACTCCGGCCGGACACACTTTACTGGGTCATGCCCGGCCTCGGACAAACAATACACCACAACCCGACCTAGGCTTAATAGAGAGGTCATCACGCCGGACTAAACCTATTCCACCAGGGGTCATGGGCCATCTCCCCGGGAACTCCTGCACGTTGTGTGGGCGGCCGGTGAGCAGACCTAGCTACCTCCTTGAAAAATCAGGAGCTTACCAGTCCAACCCGATGCGCGCCGCTCAGTCGCTGACGTCTATTAAGCTTCGGCTGATGCATACGATGCAGAACGCCCATACTATGCCCACGTGATGGTTAGTGCTATCAGGCCAGAGGCCCCTCGGATCAAATATCCAAACCGTTAGTGTGTTGGTATTGCGGTCACGAGCAGAGACTCACGAAAGATGTGACCCCGTCATCCCGTCTCAAGGACTTGCGGCAAGGGCTAAGAATGCCTGGCCACGCCTCGTATTGAACTCTTGGGCACCCTCCAGGTCAACCCGTCTCCACATCCCTCGCGGGTACCTCTCAGGGTTGACCCGCCTTTCCAAGTAACAGATGTAAAGTCCAAGTATCCGTGTGTCCAAACATCAAGGGGAAAACTCAAGGAATCACCCCCGGTGAATTCCACTCGATGTAATCATCAAGGTGAATGTAAGAGGAATCACCCCCGAGGTTCATACTTGAGGGGTTGCACGACAGAGTCGTATCGGAAGTGGTTAAGGCGGAATCACCCTCGATGACCACGACCGAATAGCTACACTACAGGGTTAACATCAGAAGTGCTGTAGAGGTCTCACCCTCGGCACTCGATAGTAACCCAGCAGTGTCGAGCAACTTAGGGGAAAGTGATGTGCGGTGCCGGGGCCTGGTCTTCGATCCCGTTGATCGGGTCTTCGATGATGAAGCAGGGGCAACAACGACAAGGTGGGGGTCACTGATGGATCACTAACCAACCTATACTAAGCAGTTTCGGATAAGCAGGTAAGCTAACAATACACAGGTTACAAAAGCAGGCTATGCACCAGAATAGGAGCAAACAATAACAATAGCAAAATCTAATGCAAGCATGAGAGAATGGGATGGGTGATATCGGGATGATCAAAAGGGGGGCTTGCCTGGTTGCTCTGGCAAGGAGGGGTCGTCGTTGATGTAGTCGTACTTAGAGGCACCAGCGTCGGTCTTGAGGTCTATCGAAGAAGAAGAGGGGGAAGAAACAGTAAATACAAGGCACACAGTTGCATGACATGACAATAAGCGGTGCTAGGGGTGTTCTAACGCAGGGCTACCAATACCGGCGAAGGAGGGAAACATCCGGGAATGTTTTCCCGGTGTTAGGCATTTTCGGGCAGGCGCACCGGAGGGGGAAAGTTGCAGGTTCGCTATGCTAGGGACGCGTTACAGATGAACTGAGAGTGTATTCGGATTCGTTGGATTTTTCTGAGCAACTTTCATATAGAAAACATTTTCATCGGAGTTACGGTTTAAATTCTATGATTTTTCAAAGATTAAACCATATTCTGGATTTATTTAAATTAACAGAAAAGATAAAATGACATCAACATGACGTGCTGATGACATCAGCAGTCAACAGACTCGCTGACCAGGTCAAACAGACCAGTGGGTCCCACATGTCATAGACAGAGGGCTAACAGTGGGTTATTTTCAATTAACAGGGTGTTAATTAGCAATTGGGCCCCACATGTCAGTGACTAATTAGCTAAACTAATTACTTTTAATTATAAAACCATTTTAATTAGTTTATTTAAGCGGTAGGGCCCGCACGTCAGTGGCTGGGGGCCAGGGGCCCCACTGGCAGTGACCCAGGGGGTGGCCCCAGGTATGCCAGCTCATCGGGCCGGCGGTTGAACGCCGACGAGCACGAAAACGCGGTGGAGGGCGCCCGGCCTCGTCGGGATTCGTCTATAGGGGGCCAAAACAGACACGGCCGACGCCGTTCGAACGGGAGCGGCGAGCCGCAGCTAACCACGGTGGTGGCCAGCCCCGAGGCGGCCGAAAATGGCGTCGGCGTGGAGCACGGGCGGCGGTGGCCTTCGGGCGCTCTACGGCGATGGTGATGCGGTGCATTAGCGAGTGAACGGAGAGGCGGGGCAGAGCGTACGCGTTGCGACGAGGCCAACGGTCGCGAGCCCTTGACCAAAAGGTCACCGGAGACGCGCCGGCGACCAAACGAGGCGGCGGTGGTCGAGCTTTGTCGATGTAGTGGCTACGGGCAGCTAGAGAGGGCAGGGGACGGCGCGTTCGGTGCAGGAGCTCACCACGGGAGCGTGGGGTCTAGGTAGAGGGCTCGGGGAGGTCCAGTGAAGCAGATCAGCCGCGAGGTCGTGTGGTGGCCGTCGAGGAGGAAGATGAAGGGGATCTGGCGCTGGGTGGCTCCCGCCTTGAGGTCGTTGGTGCAGACGAAGCAGAAGACGGTCGTGGGGCTCATGGACACATCGGGGCGGCAAGGAGGGCACGACGGCCGCGGTGGTGCAGCAACGCGGCGGTGACAGTGCATCGGGGCGAGGGGGTCTGGAGAAGGGGGCGAGGCCAGAGGGAGAGAGGGGAGAGGGGGCGTCCAGGGGGAGTGAGTGGGTGCGGGGAGCCCGAGGGGTCGAGGGGACGTCGCCCTTATCCCTTCCCCGACGGGGACGGCGACAGGGTTCGGTGGCGACCGGCGAGCGCGGTCGCTGGGTCAGGTGAACAGAGAGGAGGGAGGCGACCGGGGGAGGTGGGCTGCTGGGTTGGGCCGCCCAGATGACTAAGGCCCAGGGGGGTTAGAGGAGGTTTTTCTTTTTCTTTTACTTTTGCTCTTTTCTTTTTACAGAAAAATTATGGAAATATTTGGGCTGCCAAAAGGATTTTGTAAAATGTGGGACTTGGCCACATAATTACATTGCAATAGTTAGCACTACCACAAAAAGGTTGTGAGGCTTTTGAAATAGTTTGAACTTTTTATAAAGTAAAAAGCCATTTAAACTATTGTTTTAGCCACTGCTTTAATTGCTTGAGGCCATTTAAACACCTTGCAAAAATGTTGGTTCACCACCAATATTAACAAATGACTATTTGCCACAAGATGAACATTTTAGATCTCTTGTCTGACAAATAAGAGTTTTTGACTTTAGATTGGATTTGAATTTGAATCGGTGATTTGGATCAAGTGAAGATTAGAAACAGTAACAATGATGATAAGGCATCATTAGAAGGGGATTACTGTAGCATGATTCTCGAGGTGTTACAACCATATACCCCGACTGAAAAATCAAGCTGGAGATGAGTTAGCAAAGATAGTTTCAAAGAGAGATGGCCTTGATCCAGTCGACCATTTATCAGCAAGACTTGCGTCGATTCCATGCCAGAAACGTAAGGGGTCGGACATTTCAAGAAGGAGACCTGGTTCTTCGAGTGGACCAGCAGGAACCACACAAGCTTGCTCCTGCTTGGGAAGGCCCTTTCGTCGTCACCAAAGTGCTCCGCAACAGAGCGTATCGTCTCTTCAATGTCGAGCACAATAAAGATGAGCCATGCGCTTGGAATGCGGAACTGCTCCGCCCTTTTTACTCTTAAGTATTTAGACTGATGAGATGTAATAAGAAGTACCTTTTAGTTTAATTATCAAAAGACATGATTTTACAATCTTCCGAATGATTGTTGTTCATTTTTTACATGTTCTCAAATCCCCCAATGGGTGCCTTAGCTGCGAATCCGTTTCGCCTAAGTCGAAGAGAAAATCCTACCAAGTGGTGAGTCTGCCTCTCACTCGGGGGCTTAGCTGCAGTCCAGTACTCGCTTAAGTAATAAAAAATCCTACCGACTGGTGAGTGTGCGTCTCACTCGGGGGCTTAGCTGCAGTCCAGTACTCGCCTAAGTAATAAAAACTCCTACCGAGTGGTGTGTCTGCCTCTCACTCGGGGGCTTAGTTGCAGTCCAGTACTCGCCTAAGTAATAAAAAATCCTACCGAGTGGTGAG
>NC_041383.1:748349109-748358747 GCF_002162155.2 Triticum dicoccoides | reverse complement strand
AAAAAGTCCTACCAAACGGTACGGGTCGGCCATGACCCCCCCCCCTCCCGGGGCTGCACCGTCAAGAAGAAGGACGAGATTGTGGGAGCAATCTTCCCGCTCGAGGGCTTAGCTACAGTCCAGTACTTGCATAAGTTTGAAAAATCCTACCGAGTGGTGAGCAATACTCCCACTCGGGGGCTGAGCTGCAGTACAGTACTGGCCTAAGTTTGGAAAATCCTACCGAGCGGTGAGAAATCCTTCCACTCGGGGGCTTAGCTGCAGTCCAGTACTCGCCTAAGTTTGAAAAATCCTACCGAGTGGTGAGCAATCCTCCCACTCGGGGTATTAGCTGCAGTCCAGTACTCGCCTAAGTTTGAAAAATACTACCGAGTGGTGAGCAATCCTCCCACTCGGGGGCTTAGCTGCAGTCTAATACTCGCCTAAGTTTGAAAAATCCTACCGAGTGGTGAGCAATCCTCCCACTCCGGGGCTTAGCTACAGTCCAGTATGTTGGGGAACGTTGCAGAAAATTAAAAATTTTCCTATGGTTTCACCAAGATCCATCTATGAATTGATCTAAGCAATGAGTCAAGGGAGTGAGTTTGCATCTACATACCACTTGTAGATCGGGTGCGGAAGCGTTCAAGGGGATGGTGATGATGGAGTCGTACTCGCCGTGATTCAGATCACCGATGACCAAGTGCTGAACGGACAGCACCTCCGCATTCAACACATGTACGGGATGGACGACGTCTCCTCCATCTTGATCCAGCAAGGAGGAAGGAGAGGTTGAGGAAGATAGCTCCAACGGCAGCACGACGACGTGGTGGTGTTGGTGCAGCAGTACTCCGACAGGGCTTCACCAAGCACGTAACGGAGGAGGAGAGGTGTTGGGGAGGGGAGGGGCTGCGCCTTGGGTTGTGTGTAGCAGCCCTCCCCTCACCCCTCTATTTATAGGGGAAGGGGCAAGGGGGGCCGGCCCCTCTAGATGGGATCTAGAGGGGGGCGGCGGCCAGGGAGGGGGGGCTTGCCCCCCAAGCAAAGGGGGCGCCCCCCTCAGGGTTTCCCCCCAACCCTAGGCGCATGGGCCCAAGGTGGGGGGCGCGCCCAGCCCTCCAGGGGCTGGCTCCCTGCCCCTTGCGGCCCATGTGGCCCTCCGAGAGGGGTGGTCCCTCCCGGTGGACCCCCGGAACCTCTCCAGTGGCCCCGGTACAATACCGATATGCCCCCGAAACTTTCCGGTGTCCGCATGACAACTTCCCATATATAAATCTTCACCTCCGGACCATTCCGGAACTCCTCGTGACGTCCAGGATCTCATCCGGGACTCCGAACAACATTCGGTAATCACATACAAGTCTTCCTAATAACCCTAGCGTCACCGAACCTTAAATGTGTAGACCCTACGGGTTCGGGAGACATGCAGACATGACCGAGACGGCTCTCCGGTCAATAACCAACAGCGGGATCTGGATACCCATGTTGGCTCCCACATGCTCCTCGATGATGTCATCGGATGAACCACGATGTCGAGGATTCGATCAAACCCCGTATACAATTCCCTTTGTCAATCGGTACGTTACTTGCCCGAGACTCGATCATCGGTATCCCAATACCTCGTCCAGTCTCGTTACCGGCAAGTCACTTTACTCGTACCGTAATGCATGATCCCGTGACCAACCACTTGGTCACTTTGAGCTCATTATGATGATGCATTACCGAGTGGGCCCAGAGATACCTCTCCGTCATACGGAGTGACAAATCCCAGTCTCGATCCGTGTCAACCCAACAGACACTTTCGGAGATACCTGTAGTGCACCTTTATAGTCACCCAGTTACGTTGTGACGTTTGGTACACCCAAAGCACTCTTACGGTATCCGGGAGTTACACGATCTCATGGTCTAAGGAAGGGATACTTGACATTGAAAAAGCTCTAGCAAAACGAACTACACGATCTTGTGCTATGCTTAGGATTGGGTCTTGTCCATCACATCATTCTCCTAATGATGTGATCCCGTTGTCAATGACATCCAATGTCCATAGTCAGGAAACCATGACTATCTGTTGACCAATGAGCTAGTCAACTAGAGGCTCACTAGGGACATGTTATGGTCTATGTATTCACACGTGTATTACGATTTCCGGATAATACAGTTATAGCATGAATAAAAGACAATCATCATGAACAAAGAAATATAATAATAACACTTTTATTATTGCCTCTAGGGCATATTTCCAACAGTCTCCCACTTGCACTAGAGTCAATAATCTAGTTACATTGTGATGAATCAAACACCCATAGAGTTCTGGTGTTGATCATGTTTTGCTCGCGAGAGAGGTTTAGTCAACGGATCTGCGACATTCAGATCTGTATGTACTTTGCAAATATCTATGTCTCCATCTTGAACATTTTCACGGATGGAGTTGAAACGACGCTTGATGTGCCTGGTCTTCTTGTGAAACCTGGGCTCCTTGGCAAGGGCAATAGCTCAAGTGTTGTCACAGAAGAGTTTGATCGGCCCCGACGCATTGGGTATGACTCCTAGGTCGGTGATGAACTCCTTCACCCAAATAGCTTCATGCGCTGCCTCTAAGGCTGCTTACTCCACTTCACATGTAGATCCCGCCACTACGCTCTGCTTGCAGCTGCACCAGCTTACTGCTCCACCATTCAACATATATACGTATCCGGTTTGTGACTTAGAGTCATCCAGATCTGTGTCGAAGCTAGCGTCGATGTAACCCTTTACGACGAGCTCTTCATCACCTCCATAAACAAGAAACATGTGCTTTGTCCTTTTCAGGTACTTTAGGATATTCTTGACCGCTGTCCAGTGTTCCTTGCCGGGATTACTTTGGTACCTTCCTACCAAACTTACGGCAAGGTTTACATCAGGTCTGGTACACAGCATGGCATACATAATAGATCCTATGACTGAAGCATAGGGGATGACACTCATCTCTTCTTTATCTTTTGTCATGGTCGGGCATTGAGCCGACTCAATCTCACACCTTGCAATACAGGCAAGAACCCCTTCTTGGACTGATCCATTTTGAACTTCTTCAAAATCTTATCAAGGTTTGTTCTTTGTGAAAGACCTATGAGGCGTCTCGATCTATCTCTATAGATCTTAATGCCTAATATATAAGCAGCTTCTCCAAGGTCCTTCATTGAAAAACACTTATTCAAGTAGGCCTTAATGCTGTCCAAAAGTTCTATATCATTTCCCATCAAGAGTATGTCATCTACATATAATATGAGAAATGCTACAGAGCTCCCACTCACTTTCATGTAAACGCAAGCTTCTCCATAAGTCTGCATAAACCCAAACGCTTTGATCATCTCATCAAAGCGAATATTCCAACTCCGAGATGCTTGCACCAGCGCATAAATGGATCGCTGGAGCTTGCATACTTTGTTAGCGTTCTTAGGATCGACAAAACCTTCCGGCTGCATCATATATAGTTCTTCCTTAAGATGCCCATTAAGGAATGCCGTTTTGACGTCCATCTGCCATATCTCATAATAATAGTATGCGGCAATTGCTAACATGATTCGGACGGACTTTAGCTTCACTACGGGAGAGAATGTCTCGTCGTAGTCAATCCCTTGAACTTGTCGATAACCCTTAGCGACAAGTCGAGCTTTATAGACGGTAATATTACCATCCGCGTCCGTCTTCTTCTTAAAGATCCATTTGTTTTCTATCGCTCGCCGATCATCGGGCAAGTCTGTCAAAGTCCATACTTTGTTTTCATACGTGGATTCTATCTCGGATTTCATGGCTTCAAGCCATTTGTTGGAATCTGGGCCCGCCATCGCTTCTTCATAGTTCGAAGGTTCACCATTGTCTAACAACATGATTTCCAGGACAGGGTTGCCGTACCACTCTGGTGCGGAACGTGTCCTTGTGGACCTACGAAGTTCAGTAGCAACTTGATCCGAAGTACCTTGATCATCATCATTATTTTCCTCTTCAGTTGGTGTAGGCATCACAGGAACATTTTCCTGAGCTGCACTACTTTCCCGTTCAAGAGGTAGTACTTCATCGAGTTCTACTTTCCTCCCACTTACTTCTTTCGAGAGAAACTCTTTTTCCAGAAAGCATCCGTTCTTCGAAACAAATATCTTGCCCTCGGATCTTAAGTAGAAGGTATACCCAACGGTTTCCTTAGGGTATCATATGAAGACGCATTTTTCCAACTTGGGTTCGAGCTTTTCAGGTTGAAGTTTCTTGACATAAGCATCGCATCCCCAAACTTTTAGAAACGACATCTTAGGTTTCTTCCCAAACCATAATTCATACGGTGTCGTTTCAACGGACTTAGACGGTGCCCTATTTAAAGTGAATGTAGCTGTCTCTAGAGCGTATCCCCAAAATGATAGCGGTAAATCGGTAAGAGACATCATAGACCGCACCATATCCAATAGAGTGCGATTACGACATTCGGACACACCGTTACGTTGAGGTGTTCCAGGCGGCGTGAGTTGTGAAACGATTCCACATTTCCTTAAGTGTGTACCAAATTCGTGACTTAAGTATTCTCCTCCACGATCTGATCGTAGGAATTTTATCTTTCGGTCACGTTGATTCTCTACCTCATTCTGAAATTCCTTGAACTTTTCAAAGGTCTCGGACTTGTGTTTCATTAAGTAGACATACCCATATCTGCTCAAGTCATCAGTGAGAGTGAGAACATAACGATATCCTCCGCGAGCCTCAACGCTCATTGGACCGCACACATCGGTATGTATGATTTCCAACAAGTTGGTTCCTCGCTCCATTGTTCCGGAGAACGGAGTCTTGGTCATTTTGCCCATGAGGCATGGTTCGCATTTGTCAAATGATTCATAATCGAGAGACTCTAAAAGCCCATCAGCATGGAGCTTCTTCATGCGCTCGACACCAATGTGACCAAGACGGCAGTGCCACAAGTATGTGGGACTATCGTTATCAACTTTACATCTTTTGGCATTCACACTATGAATATGTGTAATATTACGCTCGAGATTCATTAAGAATAAACCATTGACCATAGGGGCATGACCATAAAACATATCTCTCATATAAATAGAACAACCATTATTCTCGGATTTAAATGAGTAGCCATCTCGTATAAAACGAGATCCAGATACAATGTTCATGCTCAAACTTGGCACCAAATAACAATTATTAAGGTTTATAACTAATCCCGTAGGTAAATGTAGAGGTAGCGTGCCGACGGCGATCACATCGACCTTGGAACCATTCCCGACGCGCATCGTCACCTCGTCCTTCGCCAGTCTCCGCTTATTCCGCAACTCCTGCTGTGAGTTACAAATATGAGCAACGGCACCGGTATCAAATACCCAGGAGTTACTACGAGTACTGGTAAGGTACACATCAATTACATGTATATCAAATATACCTTTGGTGTTGCCGGCCTTCTTATCCGCTAAGTATTTGGGGCAGTTCCGCTTCCAGTGACCCTTCCCCTTGCAATCAAAGCACTCAGTCTCAGGCTTGGTTCCATTCTTTGACTTCTTCCCGGTAACTGGCTTACCAGGCGCGGCAACATCCTTGCCATCCTTCTTGAAGTTCTTCTTGCCCTTGCCCTTCTTGAACTTAGTGGTCTTATTGACCATCAACACTTGATGTTCTTTCTTGATCTCAACCTCTGCTGACTTCAGCATTGAAAATACTTCAGGAATGGTCTTCACCATCCCCTGCATATTGTAGTTCATCACAAAGCTCTTGTAGCTTGGTGGGAGCAACTGAAGGATTCTGTCAATGACCGCCTCATCAGGGAGGTTAATATTCAACTGGGTCATGCGGTTGTGCAACCCAGACATTTTGAGTATGTGCTCACTGACAGAACTATTTTCCTCCATCTTACAACTATAGAACTTGTCGGAGACGTCATATCTCTCGACCCGGGCGTGAGCTTGGAAAACTAGTTTCAGCTCCTCAAACATCTCATATGCTCCGCGTTGCTCAAAACTCTTTTGGAGCCCCGGTTCTAAGCTGTAAAGCATGCCGCACTGAACGAGGGAGTAATCATCAGCACGAGTCTGCCAAGCATTCATAATGTCTTGGTTCTCTGGGACGGGAGCGTCACCTAGCGGTCCTTCTAGGACATATTGTTTCCTGGCAGCTATGAGGATGATCCTCAGGTTCCGGACCCAGTCCGTATAGTTGTTGCCATCATCTTTCAGCTTGGTTTTCTCTAGGAACGCGTTGAAGTTCATGTTGACATGAGAGTTGGCCATTTGATCTACAAGACATATTTGCAAAGGTTTTTAGACTAAGTTCATGATAATTAAGTTCATTTAATCAAATTATTACAATGAACTCCCACTCAGATTAGACATCCCTCTAGTCATCTAAGTGTTACACGATCCGAGTCGACTAGGCCGTGTCCAATCATCACGTGAGACGGACTAGTCATCGTCGGTGAACATTCTCATGTTGATCGTATCTTCCATACGACTCGTGTTCGACCTTTCAGTCTCCGTGTTCCGAGGCCATGTCTGTACATGCTAGGCTCGTCAAGTTAACCCTAAGTGTTTTGCATGTGTAAAACTGTCTTACACCCGTTGTATGTGAACGTAAGGATCTATCACACCCTATCATCACGTGGTGCTTCGAAACGACGAACTTTAGCAACGGTGCACAGTTAGGGGAGAACACTTCTTGAAATTGTTGTAAGGGATCATCTTATTTACTACCGTCGTTCTAAGTAAACAAGATGCATAAACATAATAAACATCACATGCAATTATATAGTAGTGACATAATATGGCCAATATCATATAGCTCCATTGATCTCCATCTTCGGGGCTCCATGATCATCTTGTCACCGGCATGACACCATGATCTCCATCATCATGATCTCCATCATCGTGTCTTCATGAAGTTGCCACGCCAACAACTTCTTCTACTTCTATGGCTAACGCGTTTAGCAATAAAGTAAAGTAATTTACATGGCGTTCTTCAATGACACGTAGGTCATACAAAAAATAAAGACAACTCCTATGGCTCCTGCCGGTTGTCATACTCATCGACATGCAAGTCGTGATTCCTATTACAAGAACATGATCTCATACATCACAATATATCATTCATCATTCATCACAACTTCTGGCCATATCACATCACATGACAATTGCTGCAAAAACAAGTTAGACGTCCTCTAATTGTTGTTGCATCTTTTACGTGGCTGCAATTGGGTTCTAGCAAGAACGTTTTCTTACCTACGAATAACCACAACGTGATTTTGTCAACTTCTATTTACCCTTCATAACGACCCTTTTCATCGAATCCGCTCCAACTAAAGTGGGAGAGACAGACACCCGCCAGCCACCTTATGCAACTAGTGCATGTCAGTCGGTGGAACCGGTCTCACGTAAGCGTACGTGTAAGGTTGGTCCGGGCCGCTTCATCCCACAATACCGCTAAAGCAAGATAAGACTAGCAGCGGCAAGCAAGTTGACAAGATCTACGCCCACAACAAAATTGTGTTCTACTCGCGCAAAAGAGAACTACGCATAGACCTAGCTCATGATGCCACTGTTGGGGAACGTTGCAGAAAATTAAAAATTTTCCTACGGTTTCACCAAGATCCATCTATGAGTTCATCTAAGCAACGAGTCAAGGGAGTGAGTTTGCATCTACATACCACTTGTAGATCGGGTGCGGAAGCGTTCAAGGGGATGGTGATGATGGAGTCGTACTCGCCATGATTCAGATCACCGATGACCAAGTGCTGAATGGACAGCACCTCCGCGTTCAACACACGTACGGGACGGACGATGTCTCCTCTGTCTTGATCCAGCAAGGAGGAAGGAGAGGTTGAGGAAGATAGTTCCAACGGCAGCACGACGGCGTGGTGGCGTTGGTGCAGCAGTACTCCGACAGGGCTTCGCCAAGCACGTAACGGATGAGGAGATGTGTTGGGGAGGGGAGGGGCTGCGCCTTGGGTTGTGTGTAGCAGCCCTCCCCTCACCCCTCTATTTATAGGGGAAGGGGCAAGGGGGGCTGGCCCCTCTAGATGGGATCTAGAGGGGGGCGGCGGCCAGGGAGGGGGGGCTTGCCCCCCAAGCAAAGGGGGCGCCCCCCTCAGGGTTTCCCCCCAACCCTAGGCGCATGGGCCCAAGGTGGGGGGCGCGCCCAGCCCTCCAGGGGCTGGCTCCCTGCCCCTTGCGGCCCATGTGGCCCTCCGAGAGGGGTGGTCCCTCCCGGTGGACCCCCGGAACCTCTCCAGTGGCCCCGGTACAATACCGATATGCCCCCGAAACTTTCCGGTGTCCGCATGACAACTTCCCATATATAAATCTTCACCTCCGGACCATTCCGGAACTCCTCGTGACGTCCAGGATCTCATCCGGGACTCCGAACAACATTCGGTAATCACATACAAGTCTTCCTAATAACCCTAGCATCACAGAACCTTAAATGTGTAGACCCTACGGGTTCGGGAGACATGCAGACATGACCGAGACGGCTCTCTGGTCAATAACCAACAGCGGGATCTAGATACCCATGTTGGCTCCCACATGCTCCTCGATGATGTCATCGGATGAACCACGATGTCGAGGATTCGATCAAACCCCGTATACAATTCCCTTTGTCAATCAGTACGTTACTTGCCCGAGACTCGATCATCGGTATCCCAATACCTCGTCTAGTCTCGTTACCGGCAAGTCACTTTACTCGTACCGTAATGCATGATCCCGTGACCAACCACTTGGTCACTTTGAGCTCATTATGATGATGCATTACCGAGTGGGCCCAGAGATACCTCTCCGTCATACGGAGTGACAAATCCCAGTCTCGATCCGTGTCAACCCAACAGACACTTTCGGAGATACCTGTAGTGCACCTTTATAGTCACCCAGTTACGTTGTGACGTTTGGTACACCCAAAGCACTCTTACGGTATCCGGGAGTTACACGATCTCATGGTCTAAGGAAGGGATACTTGACATTGAAAAAGCTCTAGCAAAACGAACTACACGATCTTGTGCTATGCTTAGGATTGGGTCTTGTCCATCACATCATTCTCCTAATGATGTGATCCCGTTGTCAATGACATCCAATGTCCATAGTCAGGAAACCATGACTATCTGTTGACCAACGAGCTAGTCAACTAGAGGCTCACTAGGGACATGTTATGGTCTATGTATTCACACATGTATTACAATTTCCGGATAATACAGTTATAGCATGAGTAAAAGACAATCATCATGAACAAAGAAATGTAATAATAACACTTTTATTATTGCCTCTAGGGCATATTTCCAACACAGTACATGCCTAAGTTTGAAAAATCCTACTGAGTGGTGAGCAACCCTCCCACTCGGAGGCTTAGCTGCAGTCCAGTACTCGCCTAAGTTTGAAAAATCCTACTGAGTGGTGAGCAGCCCTCCCACTCGGGGGCTTAGCTGCAGTCCAGTACTCGCCTAAGTTTTAAAAACCCTCTCGAGTGAAAATTGATCTTCTCGCTCGGGGACTTAGCAAAGTGCGGGCCAGCCATGACCCCGACTCTAGAGTTGCACCATCAATAAAAAGGATGAGATTGAGCGTGTTGCCAAGGCGAGCCACTTTCAGGAACATCAAGACCATTGCTGAATACCTCATTGACGAGTTGACCGGCCCAGCCGAATGGTGCGGGTC
>NC_041383.1:748343881-748348847 GCF_002162155.2 Triticum dicoccoides | reverse complement strand
AGAAGGACGAGATTGTGCGCACAGTCAAAGGCCCATCCAACGGCTGATAGGAACGTCAAGACCATTGATGAGTGCCTTGTTGATGAGCTGATCAATGCTGCTCAAGGTTCATCCAACTGGTCGACTGCTGATTCTTCTTCAGAAGCTGCATCAAGCAAATAGAAACCAATCCGAGAGAAGAACGAATTTCACTCGAATATGAATGCAACATATTCGAAGATAAATCCAAAGATTCCTAACCGTAGATTAAAGTACTTGGGCGTCGAGCCTGAAGGAGTTTTAACGATTACAAAATCACCTGGCGTTCCGACAAAAATAAAGGTGAAGCATAATGTTTTTCAGTCACTCGGCGGGAGAAGAACTAGCCGGATCGCAGAAGCTGTCGAGGTCGATGCTGTTGGCAATACGAGTGGCTGCCTCGAGGAAGGTGTCCATGAAGGACTAGAAGGAGTGCTTCTTAGTATTCGCTACCTTGAGGGATTATCTTCCTTAGCCTCCTTGCAGTGCACTCGAACCAATGACAAGGCGATGTTAGCACCACAGCGAGCAGAGGACTTCTTCCACTCTTACACTCGGCCAGGAATCTGATTAAGTCGAGTCATCAGCGACTCGAGGTCTTGAGAAAGTTCCGCCCGAGGCCAGAGTTTAGCGTCCACTCTGGTCATCGCCGCCTTCAGTCGAGCCAGATAAGCGACTGCACCATCCAAGCGTGACTCCAATTGCAGAAGGTTCATCGCAACGTTGTCTTTCATGGGACAATTGATGGGGTCGAGACCTGTCTCGACCCGCCCGGTTTCAGCTTCAAAGTCCTGACAAAGTTTTGTCCCATCGCGAAAAATGATGAGTCAACAATATAACAACAAACTTCAGTCGACGACAATTTAACCAGTCAAATGACCATACCTTCAAGCTTCAGAACAAGTTCGCGGCAAGTTGTTCCAGATAGGACTCTAACTTGTCTGTCTTGGTTCTAAGGCCGCCAACTTCAGTGGTCAGGTTCTCCTTGTCCTTTCTCAGCTGCTCCACTTCTCGATTAGCTTCCGAGATGGCGGTCTTCAACTTCGCGTTCTCCTCCTCCAATTTTCCGACTGAAGCCAGCTTCTGGTCCGCAAGCTTCATCTTCTCACGTGCTTCCTTCTGAGCAGCAGCAAGGTCTAGGTCCTTCTTCTCCAAAGCCTCCTTCATCCTCTCTAAAGAAACAACACTCTTCAGACGAGCCTGAAGTTGGCGATTTTCACTACGCACATCTGCTTGTGTGAAGTCACTCGGTTCAAAGAGACTGAAAGAAAAATAGTGGGAAGTGCGAGCTACAAAGCAGACAAGACAGTCGAATGATTACCTCCCATGATGGTCGTCTCTTGTTGAGCAGTCTTGAGATTCTTCTTTGCGAGTTCAAGGTCAAGTTCAATGCTGATATGCTTCTTCTTTAACTCGGAAAGTCGAGCTCCAAGATCACAAGACCTCTGCAGTCAGCAAGAGAGATATGTTAGTCGACAGAAATAAGAGACAGTGACAGGGAAAAGTTACTAAAAGACTACTGCCGAATCAAATATTCAACAGTAGTCTTGGGGACTACACCCAGTGGGTGCACTTAGCGTGCCCCCACTGGTTCAGATCAATACTCAGCAGGGTCTGCCCAGCGTGAGTTCAAAAAAAAGAGAATACATCCTAAGACCTCAGTCGACTGCCAGTAGTCGACCGTGGTCTCGGGGACTACACCCAGTGGGTGCACTTGGCGTGCCCCCACTGATTCGAACAGTTTACTGAGACTCAGCTCGAGTCGAGCGGAGTGGAAGATTTCCTAAACTCTAAACAAAGGAACACCCCAGTGGGTGATCAGATATAAAACAACACTCAAAAGTTGAGTTGGAGTTTTGCTGACCCAAACATTGGTCTGAAGGGCAGTGCTGGCATTGTAAGCCACCTGAATAACTTCATGCATCACCTTCACCTGCTCCATGACATGGTTCACCTCACGAAGAGCTTCCCTAGTGGCGCTCGGCAAGTTGTCTGGGGTCTGATGCGCGGCAAAGGGTGATGTCTCCAAGGCAGTCGAAGCAGTTACCGGGTCGGACGCGTGGAGTTGCACCAGAGCGGCAGGAGTCTGTGCAGTCGATCCCGATGGACGATCAGTCGTCAGCTGATAACCCACAAGTGTAGGGGATCGCAACAGCTTTCGAGGGTAAAGTATTCAACCCAAATTTATTGATTCGACACAAGGGGAGCCAAAGAATATTCTTGAGTATTAGCAGTTGAGTTGTCAATTCAACCACACCTGGATAACTTAGTATCTGCAGCAAAGTATTTAGTAGAAAAAGTGGTATGATAATAAAGGTAACAGTGGCAAAAGTAAAGATAATAGTTTTTGGGTTTTTGTAGTAGTTGTAACAATAGCAACGGAAAAGTAAATAAGCGAAGAACAATATGTGAAAAGCTCGTAGGCAATGGATTAGTGATGGATAATTATGCCGGATGCGATTCCTCATGTAATAGTTATAACATAGGGTGACATAGAACCAGCTCCAGTTCATCAATGTAATGTAGGCATGTATTCCGTAAATAGTCATACGTGCTTATGGAAAAGAACTTGCATGACATCTTTTGTCCTACCCTCCCGTGGCAGCGGGGTCCTAGCGGAAACCACTAGTGCAGAACCGGGCATTAGCACCGGTTCGTAAGGCCCTGTAGTGCCGGTTACATAACCGGCACTAATTTGTGGTCACTAAAGCCCCCCCCCCTTTAGTACCGGTTCAGCACAAACCGGTGCTAAAGGGCAACCACGTGGCACGAGCCACCTCCGTGGGCCTGGAGCCCTTTAGTACCGGTTGGTAACACCAACCGGTACTATAAGGGTTGGTGGGTTTTTAGTTTTATGATTTCTTTTTCATTTAATTTTGTGTTTCCATTTTAATTCTTTTTCGTTTGCTGGTATTTTACGATACTACACATTGTACACGTTATGCATATTAATAGAATTTCTAGTAGATCAACCAATCATCGAGTTCAACATGATTGTCATGATATTATAAGCGTTCATATATAACACCACAAAAGCAAATCACTTAAGTTCAGAACGAAGAACACAGACATGAAAGGACAAGTACTAATTAAGAGCAGCATGAAGAACTAGCTGAATCACTCCTGCTAGCTACTCATACGATCATCATCCTCATAGTCATCGAACCCAACCCTACATAATTGTTCTTAGCACATGATCATCAGTATCTGGTAGGACCTAAACACCCTTAAGGTAAAATAGCATAAAACAATATAGACCCTGACTCTCCATTATGAAGAATGGCGATCATCCTATCTCCAATTCTTGCCCTTCGCTGCTCATTGCTTCCAAGAAGCTCCTTACGACTGTCCAGACATTTTTTCCATTCTTTGATTGTTATGTCTCCACTTCTTTTAGAAACCCGGTATGGACAGTTGAGATTCGTAGGACGACCTGGTCGTATGTTTAAAACATGAAGGCTACCATGCGTATACATCAGATGAGGCACACAATCATTCGGGATTATCTGTTGAAAAACATAGTAATAACTTCGTAGTTAGCAAGGATGTACTAGTTTTAGAAGTGTTCAAAAAGATGCACGGATGTTGTAATAGTAAAAAATAATCTTACCAGGGTATCTCCATGGTAGTTACCGTAGTTCAACACGTGCACTAGTGGCACGTATTGACCATAATGTTGAGGAGTTTGATTGTAGATATTGTAATTCTCAAGATCAGTACAAAATCCGACCAGATGATTTTTCTCCTGATAAGTTAATTCGGAGCCTTCGGTGTAGTACGTTCTGTCTACCATCTTCCGCACATTCTTTGAAGAATGAAAATAAGCTGTCAATGGAGATAAGTTTTCAACTATATATTTTGAAATAAACAATATAAATTACTTAATAACTATGTTTAGCTCACATGAGGGAAGAACTGGAGGTGTATCCACAAGGACCGAAATCGAAGGTGTCTCTTGCTCGATTGTAGGATCACCAAGATCCATGGTGACAAGCATACCCTCATCAAGACCATACATCTTGCAAAATGCATCCCAATTTTTGCAACCAAAATGGGTTACACTCTGAGCATTGTACAGCTTTACTTGAAAATCCACACCATGATGGGTACTTAGGATAATTTTTTTGGTTTCGAAATTTTCATGGTCTTCAAAACCCATCCTCTCCAAGACATAGCGTCTTGCAAAGCATGGGATAAGCTAGTCGAATTAGAAAACATGAAAAATACACGTTAAAATAGTTGAAGTCGTGCTTAATGACGAAAAAAACTATTGTCGTCGTTGCGTACCGTATGAACATCGCAGGTCTCCTCGAGCTTAATGCTGAAGCGCCGATCTTCGTCTAGCACAATGAACCTGTCGCACATACCTCAGTCGTCGTGGCACCAGTCGCACTCAGCCGGGCGGTTTTCATCGTCCGATGAGTACGACATTTCCGGCCTACGTTCATAATTCAAATATTAAACTAGATCATTATTATTAATCACGGGTTGACTATCGATGATCGATGTACGTAGTAGCTCCTCTTTCATTCCCGAATGCATTATTATACCAAATTGTCTAGCACACGGGAATGAACGAGAACTTATCCAATATGAGTATTCAATAAGCAAAACCAAATCATAAAATAAGCAAAACCAAATCATAAAATAAAGTATAGTATTCAAATTAGCATGCATTCAATAATTATAAGCAAAAGTACATCATCTCTTTCCTTTTTCTAAATACTATGAACAAAAAAAATCATTAAAATTTTATGAACAAAATTAATTACACAATCTAAATATCACCAAAAAAATCTATTAACAATAATATCACCAAACATGCATATTCAATAATAATATCACCAAAAAAATCTATTAACAGAAAAAAAATCTATTAACAGAAAAATCTATTAATTCAACTAGTTCAACTAAGCATTTACTAAAAATAAACTAGTTATATTAATTC
>NC_041383.1:748342419-748343326 GCF_002162155.2 Triticum dicoccoides | reverse complement strand
GACGACGACGGGCGGCGGGGGCGGCGACGACGACGGGCGGCAGGGGCGCGCGGCGACGACGACGACGGGCGGCGGGGGCGGCGACGGCACGGCGGCGCGGCGGCGGCGCCGAAGACTAGATCGAGAGGCCGCGAGAAGTGGAACGAAGTGCGACGAGATAACTGATTTTTCGTAAGTGTAGTATATATAGGGGGGGCCTTTAGTACCGGTTGGAGCCACCAACCGGTACTAAAGGCCAATTTTGGCCAGCCGAAGCGGCGGGAAACGAGGGCCTTTAGTACCGGTTGGTGGTTCCAACCGGTACTAAAGTGTACACATTAGTACCGGTTGGAGCCACCAACCGGTACTAAAGGCCGTGCGCTGCCACCGCAGTGCGCTATGTTTAGTCCCACCTCGCCGAGCGAAGGGCAGCCGCACTGGTTTATAAACCCAGCCGCGGCTGCCCTTTCGAACTCCTCTATTTAGCAGTCTGGGCCTCACTAGGGCGCGCTGCCGTGTGAGTCTGCTGGCCCTACTGGGCATGTATTCACACACCCAAGGTCTGGCAGGCCCACAGGACAGCGCCCCAACAATTTTTTTCTTTTCTGCATTATTTATTTTCTTCTATTTATTTTTGAGTAATTTTATTATATAGTTATTTCTTTTCTGCTTTATTTTTTCTTCTGTTTATTTATGAGTAGTTTTTTTGCCGTATTTAGTTTCTTTGTGAATATTTTTGCTTTATATAATTGTTTTACTTTTCTGCATTATTTATTTTCTTCTATTTATTTTTGAGTAATTTTTTTATATAGTTATTTCTTTTCTGCTTTATTTTTTTCTTCTATTTATTTTTGAGTAGTTTTTTTTGCCGTATTTAGTTTCTTTGTGAATACTTTTGCTTTATATTAGTTTTTTTCTTTTCTGCATT
>NC_041383.1:748341170-748341803 GCF_002162155.2 Triticum dicoccoides | reverse complement strand
CTTCTTCTCCTCCTCCTCCTCCTTATTCTTCTTCTTCTTCTTCTTCTTCTTCTTCTTCTTATTATTATTATTATTATTATTATTATTATTATTATTATTATTATTCTCCTTCTTCTCCTTCTTATCCTTCTTCTTCCTCTTCTTCTTCTTCCTCTTCTTCTTCTTCTTCTTCTTCTTCTTATCCTCCTTCCTTTTGCCATAACAGAAGAAGTCCGGAGTTGTAATAAGTTATTAAAAATAAAAAAGAGGTGCAAAACAAATCATTAAATGCATGAAAAATATCAAATGAAGGAAGAAATGGTTGAAAGTTGATGGCGTCGCTTTGAATGATGCATACTGAATGCACAAAAAGTCTGGAGTTGTAAATAGTTTAAAAAAATGAAATGTCTTTGTAACAGATGAGTTTAATTTCGTCAGAAACCTGAATACTTCAAAAGAGATTGTCCAATTTGTAAACGAAGTGCATCCAGTTTTTGCCGTAACCCTCTCTACTTTTTTGAACAATATATGTGGGTGAAATGATGATACCATGCCAAGTTTCAACTTTTTCAGAGTTCATTTGTAGTGCTTTTCAATTTCCAGGTCATTTAGCTCAAAACAAATCATTAAATGCATGAAAAATATCAAATGAAG